>NW_024103579.1:7853-34958 GCF_003945595.2 Pipra filicauda | reverse complement strand
GGACACCGAGGGGACACTGAGGGAACACATTTAGGGGACACCGAGGGGACACCGAGGGGACACCGAGGGGACACGGCAGCCCCCCGGGGTGCCCCCAAAGCCTCACCTGCGCACGAACTTGGAGGTGAACTTGCTGAAGAGCGAGGCCGAGGCCGAGGGGCCGCGCCGGCCCTGGCTGGTGCCCGAGGGGGAGGCGGGGGGGGGCAGCCCGGGGGGCAGCGCGTAGGGCAGGGGGGGGTCCCGGGGGGGCCGCAGCTGCCCCGCGTGGAAGGTGCTGCGGCTCGAGACCCCCCGGGGGAAGCTGGGCCGCTCCCCGGGGCCCCCCTGGCTCACGTTGTGCGCGGAGGGAGACGCGGCCGGGACACGGGGGGGGGCCCCGCTGCGGGAACGGGGGGGGGGGGGCGTTTAGGGGGGGCTGTGGGGAGGGTGACACACCCCCCTGACCCCCCCCTTGGACCCAGGCCCCCCCCAGCACCCCTGATCCCCCCCCCCCAGCACCCTGACCCCTCCTTCAGCACTCCCCCCCAGCACCCTGGGACCCCCCCCCAGCACCCTGACCCCTCCTTCAGCACTCCCCCCCAGGCACCCTGGGACCCCCCCCATGCACTCTCAGACCCCCACCCAGCACCCTGGGACCCCCCCCATGCACCCTGGGACCCCCCCCCAGCCCCCCTGGGACCCCCCCCCAGCACCCAGGGACCCCCCCAGCACCCACGGCCCCCCCATGAGAGGCTGGGGCTCCCCCCAGCACCCCGATGTGCACCCACTGCAGGAACAGGGGGGGGTCTCAGATAAAAAACAGAGGTGGGTGACACCCCTGACCCCCCCTGGCACCCTGAGACCCTCCTCCCAGCCCCCTGGTAACCCCCCCAGCCCCCTGGGACCCCTCTGCAGCCCCCCAGGGACCCCTCAGGAGAAGCTGGGGCTCCCCCCAGCCCCGGGCAGGCCCCCCCAGGGGGCTGGAGGGATCCGGGGGGGGCTGAGACCCCGCTGTGGGATGTGGGGGGGATTTGGGGGGGCTGTTGGGGGTCCCCACCTGTCCTTGCCGTTCTGCAGGGAGCTCTGGCCCAGGCTGGCCCGGTCCAGGAGGGGGGAGTTCCTGCTCCTCGTGGTGCCCGTGGACAGGACACTGTTCTGTGGGGGGGGGGACACGCAAAGGGGGGGCTGGGGGGGACAACAACCCCCCCACGGGACCCCCCAGACGGGGGACATGGGGTTTGGGGACCCTCCAATAGGGTTTTAGGGGAACCAGGGGCATCCCAAGGGACCCCGATCCCACCCCGGGGGGCCCAGGGAGGGGTGACCCCCCCCTCCCACCCCTGCACCCCAAAAACTTTGTCCCCCCAAAAAACAGGGAGCCTCAGGATTTGGGGTCCCCCTCCCACCCCTGCAACCCCAATGGGTGTTGCCCCCCAGACCCAGGGGATCCAGGTGTGTGGGACCCCAAAACCGGGGGGATCCAGGTGTGTGGGATCCCAAAACTGGGGGATCCAGGTGTGTGGGACCCCAAAACCGGGGGGATCCAGGTGTGTGGGACCCCAAAACCAGGGGGATCCAGGTGTGTGGGATCCCAAAACCAGGGGATCCAGGTGTGTGGGACCCCAAAACCAGAGAGATCCAGGTGTGTGGGACCCCAAAACCGGGGGGATCCAGGTGTGTGGGACCCCAAAACCGGGGGATCCAGGTGTGTGGACCCCAAAACCAGGGGATCCAGGTGTGTGGACCCCAAAACCAGGGGGATCCAGGTGTGTGGGACCCCAAAACCGGGGGATCCAGGTGTGTGGGATCCCAAAACTGGGGGGATCCAGGTGTGTGGGACCCCAAAACCAGAGAGATCCAGGTGTGTGGGATCCCAAAACTGGGGGGATCCAGGTGTGTGGGACCCCAAAACTGGGGGATCCAGGTGTGTGGGACCCCAAAACCAGAGGGATCCAGGTGTGTGGGACCCCTCCCCACCCCCAGGAAATGGAGATATTTGGGAGCACCCCCCTCCCACCCCAAACCCAGGGGATCCAGGTGGCCCCCCAGGCCCCTTCCCGGGGACCCCAGCCCTGTGTCCCCCCTCCCTCCCTGCCGGGGGTCCCAGCCCTGGTGCCCCCCGGGCGTTACCGTGGAGGGTGAGGGGGTGCCCTTGGAGCGCTCCAGGCCGGGCAGGGGGCTGGGGGGCACCTTGGCAGTGCTGCCAGCCCGGCGCCCCCCACCCTCCTCCTCGCCCCCTCCTCCTCCTCCTCCTCCTCCTCCTCCCCCCGGGCCCCCCCCTCGTTTGTTCTCCGCGTTGGCCGCTTGGGTCTTCTTGGAGTAGGAGGCCGAGGTGGGGATGGAGAGCCCGGCTGGGGGGGAAAGAGGGGAGGTCAGAGCTCGGGGGGTCCCCCCATCCCTGCCCCGGGGGTCCAGGGGGTCCCTGCTGCCCCCCCCCACGGCCCCACAGGGACCCCCCCGGGTTCACCCCTCCCTCCTCGTGTGGGGGTCCAGGGACCACTGCACCCCCTCCAGAAGCTCCCCGGGGGGGTCTGGGCACCCCCACTCCAGAGATCTGGGCACCCCCACTCCAGGGGTCTGGGCACCCCCATTCCAGAGATCTGGGCACCCCCACTCCAGGGGTCTGGGCACCCCCATTCCAGAGATCTGGGCACCCCCACTCCAGGGATCTGGGCAACCCCATTCCAGGGGTTCGGGCATGTTCCCCCCCCCAGGAGACTCAGCCCACCCTCCTCCTGCCCCCATGGACCCCCCAGCATCCAGGTCCCCCCCTCCCAAAGGAGCCAGGCCTCTGGGACCCCCCTGATCCCACCCCGGGGCACCCAGGAGCCCCCCAGTGCCCCCAGCCCCTCACCCTGGTCGCTGACGCGCCATTTGGGGTTGGCACAGACCCCCAGAGCCCCCCCAGCCCCTCACCCTGGCCGCTGACGCACCGTTTGGGGTTGGCACAGACCCCCAGCCCCCCTTGGTGCCCCCCCAGACCCCCCCAGCCCCTCACCCTGGTCGCTGACGCGCCGTTTGGGGTTGGCACAGACCCCCAGAGCCCCCCCCAGCCCCCCAGCCCCTCACCCTGGCCGCTGACGCGCCATTTGGGGTTGGCACAGACCCCCAGAGCCCCCCAGCCCCCCTTGGTGCCCCCCCAGCCCCTCACCCTGGCCGCTGACGCGCCGTTTGGGGTTGGCACAGACCCCCAGCCCCCCTCGGTACCCCCCAGACCCCCTCGGTGCCCCCCCAGCCCCTCACCCTGGTCGCTGACGCGCCGTTTGGGGTTGGCACAGACCCCCAGCCCCCCTCGGTGCCCCCCCAGCCCCTCACCCTGGTCGCTGACGCGCCGTTTGGGGTTGGCACAGACCCCCAGAGCCCCTCGGTGCCCCCCCAGCCCCTCACCCTGGTCGCTGACGCGCCGTTTGGGGTTGGCACAGACCCCCAGAGCCCCCCAGAGCCCCTCGGTGCCCCCCCAGCCCCTCACCCTGGTCGCTGACGCGCCGTTTGGGGTTGGCAGACACGCTGCGCTGCACCTTGTGCGCGGGGGAGGGCCCCGAGCTGTTGGCCACCTCCGGGGCCACCCGGGGCTTCAGGGCCAGGCTGTCGTCCAGCTGGGGACAGAGGGACATGTGGGGACGTGGGGGGGGCACGGGGGGAGGTGGGGACACGTGGGGATATGTGGAGGACGTGTGGGGACGTGTGAGGGACGTGGGGGTGCGTGGGGACACAGAGGGGACACAGAGAGTGTGGGGACATGGAGGGGACACAGGGACGTGTAGGGACACGGAGAGGACACAGGGACGTGTAGGAACACGTGGGGGACACGTGGGGATGTGTGGGGACATGTGGGGGACACGGGGATGTGGGGACATGGAGGGGACACGGGGATGTGGGGACATGTGGGGGACACAGGGATGTGGGGACATGGGGGGGACACAGGGATACGTGGGGACATGGAGGGGACACAGGGATACGTGGGGATGGAGGAGACACAGGGATACGTGGGGACATGGAGGGGACACGGGGATGTGTGGGGACACGTGGGGGACACAGGGATACGTGGGGACATGGAGGGGACACGGGGACATAAAGGAACACGTGGGGGACACGGGGATGTGTGGGGCCATGTGGGGGACACAGGAACATGTAGGGCCATGTGAGGGACACAGGGATGTGTGGGGACATGTGGGGATGTCTGGGGACATGGAGGGGACACAGGGGGTGTGGGGACACGTGGGGGACACAGGGATACGTGGGGACATGTGGGGGACACGGGGATGTGTGGGGCCGTGTGGGGGACACAGGGATGTGTGGGGCCATGTGGGGGACACAGGGATGTGTGGGGACATGTGGGGATGTCTGGGGACATGGAGGGGACACAGGGGGTGTGGGGACACGACGGGACAAGCCAGGCAGACACGGGGGGGGACATGCAGGGCCAGGGACACCCTGACACGGGCACAGCTGGGGGCAGGGACGTGCCAGCACAGGGCACAGCTGGGGACAGGATGGCACAGGGACACGCTGGGGACAGGATGGCACAGGGACACGCTGGGGACAGGATGGCACAGGGACACGCTGGGGACAGGGCCGTGCCAGCACAGGGCACAGCTGGGGACAGGATGGCACAGGGACGTGCTTGGGACCGGGATGTGCCAGCACAGGGCACAGCTGGGGACATGATGGCACAGTGCCACAGCTGGGGACAGGATGGCACAGGGACACGCGGGGGACAGGATGGCACAGGGCAAGCTGGGGGCAGGGATGTGCCAGCACATGGCACAGCTGGGGACCGGATGGCACAGGGACACGCTGGGGCCAGGATTGCACAGGGACCTGCTGGGGACAGGGATGCCACAGGGCACAGCTGGGGACAGGATGGCACAGGGACATGCTGGGGACAGGGACGTGCCAGCACAGGGCACAGCCGGGGACAGGCTGGTGCGGGGTCAGGGCACAGCTGGGGAGGACGGTGTCCCCTGTCCCCACCCTGTGTCCTCATGTCCTTCCCCCCTTTGTGCTCCCTGCCACACCCCTGTCCCCAGTCCCTCCCTGTCCCCATGTCCCCTCGTTCCCCCTGCTCCTCGTGTCCCTGTGTCACCTCAGTGTCCCCAGGTCCCCCCATCGTCACATCTCCACCATCCTCCGCTGTCCCAATGTCCTGATGTCACCTCACTGTCCCTGTGACCCTCCCAATGTCCTGATGTCACCTCACTGTCCCTGTGACCCTCCCACTGTCCCCTTGTCCTGATGTCACCTCACTGTCCCTGTGACCCTCCCACTGTCCCCTTGTCCTGATGTCACCTCACTGTCCCTGTGACCCTCCCACTGTCCCCTCACTGTCCCCATGTCCTCCGACACTCTTGTTCCTGTGACCCTCCCGCTGTCCCCTTGTTGTCCCCTCACCCCCCTCCACACCCCCTGCCCTCACCTCCCCATGGTCTCCCTGTCCCCCACAGTGTCCCCCCTGTCCCCCACAGTGTCCCCAGTGTCCCCCCACTGCTCCCCGTCCCCCACAGTGTCCCCAGTGTCCTCCCCTGTCCCCCTGTGTCCCTGCACTGTCCCCCACTGCTCCTACAGTGTCCCCTGACACCCCTGCTGTCCCCCCTGTCCCCTGCTGTCCTGTGTTCCCCCTGACCCCCAGTGTCCCCGCAGTGTCCCCCCCCAGTGTCCCCACAGTGTCCCCACAGTGTCCCCAGTGTCCCTGCTGTCCCACAGTGTCCCCAGAGTCCTTGGTGTCCCCTCAGTGTCCCCAATGTCCCTGCAGTGTCCCCGCTGTCCCCCCAGTGTCCCCAGTGTCTCTGCAGTGTCCCGAGAGTCCCCACTGACCCCCAATGTCCCCACTGACCCCCAGTGTCCCCACAGTGTCCTCAGTGTCCCTGCTGTCTCCGCAGTGTCCCTGCTGTCCCCAGAGTCCCCACTGACCCCCAGTGTCCCCACAGTGTCCCTGCTGTCCCCACAGTGTCTCCACTGTCCCTGCAGTGTCCCCGCTGTCCCCACCGACCCTCACTGTCCCTGCAGTGTCCCTGCTGTCCCCACAGTGTCCCTGCAGTGTCCCTGCTGTTCCCACAGTGTCCCCAGTGTCCCCACTGTCCTCATTGTCCCCCAGTGTCCCCACTGTCCCCCCGTGTCCCCGCTGTCCCCTCACCTCGGAGCTCTTGTGGTCCAGCAGCAGGTACGTGGCCATCACCTCGTTGTACTTCTGCCCCACCAGGGACTCCTGGATCTCCTCCCTCGTGTAGCCCATGGACACCATCAGCTCTGGGGGGGACACACGGCCCTCAGGGGGGGACACGAGGGCACTGGGGGGTCCCTGTGCCCCCCAAAGGGGTCCCGGGGGTCCCACCTGTCCTCCGGGGGTCCTTGTAGTCGGGCACGGGCTCCATGTAGGGCTTGAGCTCGTCGTCCTCGTGGCCCACGTTCATCCAGCGGTCCTTCATGATTTGCTGGGGGGCACACAGGGCACGGGGGGGTCACCCCTGGGGGCTGGGGACACGGGGGGGGGCAGAGGGAGGCTCTGGGGGTCCCTGGGGCTCTGCTGGGGGGGCTCAGGAGTCGGGAGGGGTGACAAGGGGGCGGCCCACGATGGCGCTGGGGGGCACCAGAAGGTCCTGGGGGGCTCCTGGGGGTGTCCAGGGACACGTTGGGGGGCACCAGAAGGTCCCGGGGGGCTCTTGGGGGTGTCCAGGGGCACGTTGGGGGGCACCAGAAGGTCCCGGGGGGCTCTTGGGGGTGTCCAGGGGCACGTTGGGGGGCACCAGAAGGTCCTGGGGGGCTCTTGGGGGTGTCCAGGGGCACGTTGGGGGGCACCAGAAGGTCCTGGGAGGCTCTTGGGGGTGTCCAGGGGCACGTTGGGGGGCACCAGAAGGTCCCGGGGGGCTTTTGGGGTTCAGGGGCACGTTGGGGTGCACTCAGAAGGTCCTGGGAGGCTCTTGTGGTTGTCCAGGGGGGGGGGGGGGGGGGGGGGTGGGGTTGGGGGGGGGGGGTTGGGTGGTGTGGTGGGGGGGGGGGGGGGGGTGGGGTTGGGCACGTTGGGGGGCACTAGAAGGTCCTGGGAGGCTCTTGGGGGTATCCAGGGGCACGTTGGGGGGCACTAGAAAGTCCCGGGGGGCTTTTGGGGTGCCCAGGGCCACTGTGGGGGTTCCCAGAGGTGCCCAGGGTGCCCCCCCTCACCTCCAGGGTGCCCCTCTTGGTGGGGTTGAGGATGAGGAACTTCTTGAGCAGGTTCTCGCAGTCCGTGGACATGTAGAAGGGGATCCGGTACTTCCCCCGCAGGACCCGCTCCCGCAGCTCCTGGGGACCCCAAAGGCACCCTCAGCGCCCCAGAAACATCAGAGCACCCCAAAAACACGCCTCAGCACCCCAAAACCACCGGGGGAACCCCAAAAACATCCCTCAACACCCCAGAAACATCAGAGCACCCCAGAAACATCAGAGCACCCCAAAACCACCCCTCAGCATCCCAGAAACACCGGGGGAACCCCAAAAACATCCCTCAACACCCCAGAAACATCAGAGCACCCCAGAAACACCCCTCAGCATCCCAGAAACACCTGGGGGACACCAAAACCCCTCTCAGCGCTCCAAAACCACCCTCAGCACCCAAAACCATCCCCCAGCACCCTGTTGGCCCCCTAAAACCACCCCCAGGGACCCCAAAACCACCTGAAAAACACCTGTGGGACCCCAAAACCACCTGGGGGCACCTCAAAACCACCTGGAGGCACCTCAAAATGACCCGTGGCACCCCAAACCCACCTGAAAACCCCTGTGAGAGCCCAAAACCACCCAGGGGCACCCCAAACCCACCTGAAAACCCCTGTGAGAGCCCAAAACCACCCAGGGGCGCCCCAAACCCACCTGAAAACCCCTATGAGAGCCCAAAACCATCCAGGGGCGCCCCAAACCCACCTGAAAACCCCTGTGAGAGCCCAAAACCACCCAGAGATGCCCCAAACCCACCCGAAAACCCCTGTGAGAGCCCAAAACCACCCAGAGATGTCCCAAACCCACCCAAAAACCCCTGTGAGAGCCCAAAACCACCCGGGGAAGCCCCAAACCCACCCAAAAACCCCTGTGAGAGCCCAAAACCACCCAGAGATGCCCCAAACCCACCCGAAAACCCCTGTGAGAGCCCAAAACCACCCAGGGGCGCCCCAAACCCACCCAAAAACCCCTGTGAGAGCCCAAAACCACCCAGAGATGCCCCAAACCCACCCAAAAACCCCTGTGAGAGCCCAAAACCACCCAGAGATGCCCCAAACCCACCCAAAAACCCCTGTGAGAGCCCAAAACCACCCGGGGAAGCCCCAAACCCACCCGAGAACCCCAAGAGTGGCCCCCCAACCCCCCCCCCACCTTGAGGTTCTGGCCGTCGAAGGGCAGGGAGCCGCTGACCAGGGTGTAGAGGATGACCCCCAGGCTCCACACGTCCACCTCGGGCCCGTCGTACTTCTTGCCCTGGAAGAGCTCGGGGGCGGCGTAGGGGGGGGACCCGCAGAACGTGTCCAGCTTGTTCCCGAACGTGAACTCGTTGCTGAACCCGAAGTCGGCGATTTTGATGTTCATGTCGGCGTCCAGCAGCAGGTTCTCGGCCTGGGGAGGGGGGCACAGGGGGACGGGACCCCCCCTGGGGTCTCAGGGGGGCTGCTCTGGGAGGGTCTGGGCACGGCTCAGGGGTCCCGGGGGGTCCACGGGTGGGGCTGGGGGGTCCTGGCGGCTCCCAGGGGGGTTCAGGGGTGTCTGGGTGCTGCCCTGGGGGGTCCCAGGGGTGGGGCTGGGGGGTCCTGGCAGCTCTCAGGAGGTCCCAGGAGTATCTGGGTGCTGCCCTGGGGGGTCTCAGGGGAGTCCAGGTGTGGATTTGGGGGTCCCAGGAGTATCTGGGTGCTGCCCTGGGGGGTCCCAGGGGAGTCCAGGTGTGGATTTGGGGGTCCCAGGAGTATCTGGGTGCTGCCCTGGGGGGTCCCGGGGGTGTCCAGGTGTGGATTTGGGGGTCCCAGGAGTGTCTGGGTGCTGCCCTGGGGGGTCCCGGGGGTGTCCAGGTGTGGATTTAGGGGTCCCAGGAGTGTCTGGGTGCTGCCCTGGGGGGTCCCGGGGGTGTCCAGGTGTGGATTTGGGGGTTCCAGGAGTATCTGGGTGCTGCCCTGGGGGGTCCTTACACCCTGCCAGGGGGTTCAGAGTGTCTGGGTGCTGCTCTGGGGGGTCCCAGGAGTGGATTTGGGGGTCCCAGAAGTATCTGGGTGCTGCCCTGGGGGGTCTCAGGGGTGGATTTGGGGGTCCCAGGAGTATCTGGGTGCTGCCCTGGTGGTCCCAGAGGTGTCCAGATGTGTATTTGGTGGTCCCAGGAGTATCTGGGTGCTGCCCTGGGGGTCCCAAGGATACCCAGGTGCTGCCCTGGGGCCAAGGGGCAGGTGGGGGGCCCGGGGAGCACCCTGGGGTGCTGCTGGGGGGTCCCAGGGGTGCCAAGGGGCCCCAGGTCGGGGGGGCTCCTCACCTTCAGGTCCCTGTGCACGATGAACTTCTGGTGGCAGTACTGCACGGCCGACACTATCTGCAGGACAGGGGGGGTCAGGGGGCCCCCCCAGCCCCCCTGGGGACACCGGGGGGGTCCCCAAACCCCCTTTGGGGGGGTCAAACGGCACCAATCCCCCCCCAGACCTGTCGGAACTTGGCCCGGGCCTCCTTCTCCTTCATGCGCCCGTGGGCCACCAGGTAGTCGAACACCTCACCTGGGGAGGGGGGCACAGAGGGGGGTGAGAGGCAGCTCAGCTCCCCCCCCGTGGCCCCCCCAGCCCCCCGTGGCCCCCCCAGCCCCCCCTCACCCCCGCTGGCGTATTCCATGACCAGGTAAAGCGTCTTCTCCGTCTCGATCACCTCGAAGAGCTTCACTGCAAAGGAGACACGGAGGGGCTGGGCGAGGGGGGGGACACCCCCAGGACCCCCCCGAGGGTGGGGGACACCCCCAGGGAGGAAAGGGGGGGCTCGGCAGTGCCAGGGTGTGGCCGAGGGGGGGTCTGAGGGGGGGTCTCACCTATGTTGGGGTGGTTCAGGACCTTCATGATCCGAACTTCCCGGAAGAGCTGTGGGGGACGGGCAGGGGGACACGTTGGGGGGGGGTGTCAGAGGCCACAGCCTCCCCCAGGTGGCCCCCCAAAATCAGCTGCCCCCCCCAGGGACCCCCCAGCCCCTCACCTTCTGCAGGCTGGAGGAGTTAAGCTGCGTCTTGTCGATGATTTTCACGGCGACCTGGGAGGGGGGACGGGGGGGTCAGGGGGACCCCAGGGCTGTCCCCAGGCTGGGGTGGCACTGGGGAGGGGGTCAGGGCTGTCCCCAGGCTGGGGTGGCACCGGGGAGGGGTCAGGGCTGTCCCCAGGCTGGGGTGGCACCGGGGAGGAGAGGGGGTCAGGGCTGTCCCCAGGCTGGGGTGGGCCACACTGGGGAGGGGTCAGTGCTGTCCCAGGCGGGGTGGCACTGGGTAGGGGTTCCGGGCTGTCCCCAGGCTGGCTGGGATGGCACTGGGGAGGGGTCAGGGCTGTCCCCAGCTGGGATGGCACTGGGGGAGGGGTCAGGGCTGTCCCAGGCTGGTGTTGCACCGGGGCCGGGGGTCAGGGGTCCCCAGGCTGGTGGGTGGACTGGGGAGGGTTCAGGGGCTGTCCAGGCTGGGGTGGCGACTGGGAGGGGGTCCGGGCATTGTCCCAGCTGGATTTGGCACCGGGGAGGGTCAGGGCTTGTCCCCATGCTGGGGATGGCACCGGTGACTTTCTGGGGGACAGGGCTGTCCCCCCGCTGGGGTGGCACCGGGGAGGAGGAGGGGGGGTCCGGGCTGTCCCCCGGCTTTGGGGTGGCACTGGGAGGGGTTTCCGGGCTGTCCCCATGTGGGGTTGGCACTGGGGAGGGGACCGGGCTGTCCCCAAGCTGGGATGGCACCGGGGAGGGGATCGGGCTGTCCCCAGGCTGGGATGGCACCGGGGAGGGGACAGGGCTGTCCCCAAGCTGGGGTGGCACCAGGGAGGGGGTCAGGGCTGTCCCCAGGCTGGGGTGGCACTGGGGAGGGTCAGGGCTGTCCCCCGGCTGGGGGTTGCACCTGGGAGGGTCAGGGCTGTCCCCAGGCTGGGGTGGCACTGGGGAGGGGGTCAGGGCTGTCCCCAGGCTGGGGTGGCACCGGGGAGGGGTCAGGGCTGTCCCCAGGCTGGGGTGGCACCGGGGAGGAGAGGGGGTCAGGGCTGTCCCCAGGCTGGGGTGGCACTGGGGAGGGGTCAGGGCTGTCCCCAGGCTGGAGTGGCACCGGGGAGGGGGTCAGGGCTGTCCCCACAGGCTGGCGTGGCACCGGGGCTGTGTCAGGGCTGTCCCCAGGCTCAGGCTGGGGTGGCACCGGGACGGGGTCAGTGCTGTCCCCAGGCTGGGGTGGCACCGGGGAGGGGTCAGGGCTGTCCCCAGGCTGGAGTGGCACCGGGGAGGGGGTCAGGGCTGTCCCCACAGCACGGTGACACCTGTGGCACAAGGATCAGGAACCGTCCCTGTGCCATGGTGGCACTCCCAGGGCAAGGATCAGGAGCCAGTTCCCAGGCTCTGGGGACATTTGTGGGACAAGGGCCAGGAGCCTGTCCCCAGACTGCAGTGACACTCACGGGACGAGCACTGTCCCCACGCCAGGGTGGCACTCACAGGACAAGGGCCGAGAGCTCGGGACCATCCCTGTGCCAGGTGGCACTGCCAGGGCGTGCACCATGACCCCAAACTGTCCCCACACTGCAGTGGCCCCACAGGACAGGGAGCAGGACCCAGAACTGTCCCCACACCACGGTGACAGTCACCACCACAGACCACGGAGCTCATCCCTGTGCCAGGTGGCACTGCCAGGGCAAGGACAGGACCTGGAGCTGTCCCCACACTGGTGGCACCCACAGGAGGACCACGAGGACTGTCCCCTTGCTGTGGTGGCACAAGGACCAACCCCACACAGGTGCCACCCAGGGGATGAGGACAACGAGCCTGTCCCTGTGGTGACAGCACAAGGACCACGAACCCATCCCCACACCGTGGTGGCACCCCCAGGACAAGGACTGTCCCCAGACCATGGTGGCACCCCCAGGACAAGGACTGTCCCCACACCGTGGTGGCACCCCCAGGACAAGGACTGTCCCCACACCGTGGTGGCACCCCCAGGACAAGGACCAGGACCTGTCCCCACACTGCAGTGACAGTCACTGCTGGGCACTGGAAGCCCATCCCTGTCCTGGCACTCCCAGGGCAAGGACCAGGAACCAAAACTGTCCCCACAAACACGGTGACACTCCCAGGACAAGGACTGTCTTCGCAGCGTGGTGGCACTCCCGGGGTGAGGACCAGGGCCCACAACTGTCCCCACACCGCGGTGGCACCCACGGGACAACGACTGTCCTCACAGCGTGGTGGCACCCACAGGACAACGACTGTCCTCACAGCGTGGTGGCACCTACAGGACAACGACTGTCCTCACAGCGTGGTGGCACCCACGGGACAACGACTGTCCTCACAGCGTGGTGGCACCCACAGGACAACGACTGTCCTCACAGCGTGGTGGCACCTACAAGGTGAGGATCAGGACCCAGAACTGTCCCCATTCCTCAGTGGCACCCACAGCACAAGGATCACGAGCCTGTCCCCACCTCACGGTGGCACCCACAGCACAAGGACCACCCCCAGCCCTCGGTGGCACCCACTGGCCAGTCCCCCCCCGGCCCAGGGTGCCCCCGAGGCCCCCCCGGGGTGGCACTCACCTCCTTGCCGGTCAGGACGTGCCGGGCCAGCTTGACCTTGGCGAAGTTGCCCTTGCCGATGGTTTTGAGGAGCCGGTAGTTGCCGATGTGGGGCTGCTCCTCGGCGGCGCTGCCCGAGCCGCGGCCCCGCAGCATGTTGGCCTTGCCGCCCTTCCCCTCCAGGGCGCCGGGCTGCGGGGACAGCGCGGGGGCGCTCAGGGGACGCGCTCCGGGGGCCGCCCCCGGGGTTCGGGGGGGGTTCGGGGGGGGTCCGGAGCGCCGGGCGCCGCCGGGAGCAAAGTCCGGAGCGAGCGGAGCCCGCCCGGCGCGGCCGCGCCCCGGGAGCCGCCCCCGATACCTGACGCAAGCGCCGGGTTTCGGGCTGGGCCGGGGGTGTGCAGGGGGGAAAGGGGCCGGCGGCCTGTCACCCCCTCCCCGGGAGGGGACACGGCCACGGCCGCCCCCCCGCCGTGCTCCCCTCCCGCGAACCGGCCGCTCAAAGGGCGGCATTTCACCCCAAAAGCAGCGACCCGCGCACCTGAGCTCGCACCCCCACCCCCCACCCCCCAAAACGACGCTGCCGCAACCCCCACACCCCCCCACACACCCCAAAACCCCCCCGTGGGACCCCCCGCGAAGGTCACCCCGGCTTTGGGGACACTTTTGGGGGGTTCCCTCGCGGGGAGCCGAGAGGTGTCACCCCCCCGCCCCCCCCGCGGGCTGTCAGCGCTCCGGTGGCACCGGAGATAACGGGAGCGCGTGAGGGGCGGGGGAGCCGAGCCGACCCCCCCGCCGTGGGCTCTGGGGCCCCCCCAAACCCCGGCGGGGTTTATTTTTAGGGGGGCGCATCTCGGGGCGCCCCTTCCCCCCCCCCCGTGGGAAGGAAACCGCCGGCGGAAGCCACAGGGGAGGTGCCGGCGATGGCGCAACCGAACCCCCAGATCTGGGGGGAGAACGGGGGGTTTTGGGGACGGGGCGGGGAGGGGGGGGGTGGCACGACTGGATCTTCCCCCTCCCCCCGAAATCCAGCGCGGCGATGTGGGAAAAGTGAAGGAAAACGGGGTTTTCTGCCAAAAAACTGCCGTGGCAACAGGGCGGGAGCGTGCGGAGCCATCTGGCCGCGCTGCCGGGGACTCAGCCGGGGCTTCCAGGCGGCACCGGAGCCCCCCAAAAGGCCCTCCGAGGGGGGGGTCCGTGGCAGCGGCACCGCCAGAGCCCCCCCGAGCCCCCCCGGGGGTCGGTGGCGGCAGGCGGGCGCGTTCCGGGCATTGCCCGGCACCTCTTATCGGCCCTGGAGTGGCCGGCAAACACCGCGGGGAGGGGGCCTGACGGGGGGGGCTCACCGGCACCGGGGGGGGCACCTGTACCCGGGGGGCTCACCGGCACCGGGGGGGTCACCTGTGTCACCTGTACCCGGGGGGCTCACCGGCACCGGGGGGGTCACCTGTGTCACCTGTACCCGGGGGGCTCCACGGCACCGGGGGGGGCACCTGACCCGGGTGGCTCACCGGCACCGGGGGGGTCACCTGTGTCACCTTTACCCGGGGCTCATCGGCACCGGGGGGGGCACCTGTGTCACCTGTACCCGGGGGGCTCACTGGTGCCAGGGGGGTCACCTGTGTCACCTGTACCTGGGGGGCTCACTGGCACTGGGGGGGGTCACCTGTGTCACCTGTACCCGGGGGCCTCACCGGCACCGGGGGGGTCACCTGTGTCACCTGTACAGCGAGAGTCTCACTGGCAGTGGGCGGGGGGGTCACCTGTACCACCTGTTTGAGGGGGGGTGTCACCTGTATGAGGAGGGTCTCACTGCCACTGAGGGGGTCTCACCAACACCGGGGGGGTGTCACCTGTATGGGGAGAGTCTCAATGGCACTGGGGGGGGGGGTCTCACCGGCACCAGGGGGGGGCACCTGTACCACCTGTCTGGTGGGGTGTCACCTGTATGGGGAGGGTCTCACCAGCACCAGGGGGGTCACCTGTACCACCTGTATGGGGGGGTGTCACTTGTATGGCGAGGGTCTCACCGGCACCAGGGGGGGTCACCTGTACCACCTGTATGGGGGGGTGTCACCTGTATGGGGAGGGTCTCAATGGCACCAGGGGGGTCACCTGTACCACCTGTTTGAGGGGGGGTGTCACCTGTATGGGGAGGGTCTCACTGGCACCAGGGGGGGTCACCTGTCCCACCTGGCCGGGGGGGTCTCACCAGCCCCAGGAACCGAGGCACGGCGGGAAGGCCTCGGTGCCCGCCCTCAGTAACCAAAGCCCGTTAATCCCCCCGACCCACAGCCCCCCGTGCCCACCCCACGGGTGTCCCCCCTCCCTGCCCCGGCCCCGCGGCCCCCCGTGCCCACCCCCGGGCACTCACCGGGTCCCCCCGCGCGGGCGCGGCGGGCGGTGCCGGCGGAAGCCCCGCGGGACGCCGGGAACGCGGGACCGGCTCGACCGGTTGGGGCTGAGGCCGGAGCCGAGGCCGGAGCTGGAGCGGGACGGGCGGGGGGGGGAGAGGGGCTGGGGGGGCACCCGGAGCGCCCCGGAGGGGGCAGCGGGCAGGGAGAGGGGGAAACGGGCAGGAACGGGGGGGATTGGGGTGCCAGGGCCCCGTCCTGCGGCCCCGAGGGCTGGGAATGGCAGCGGTGGTGATGTCACCGGGGCGGTGGTGATGTCACCGGGCCCAAAGTGATGTCACCAGGTTCAAAGTGATGTCACCAGGTTCAAAGCGATGTCACTGGCTCTGGGTGACATCACCCAGTCCAGGGTGACGTCACCGGGGCCGAGGTGATGTCGCCGTGCCCAAAGTGACGTCACCGTGCCCGTGGTGACATCACCGTGCCCAGGGATGATGTCACCGCTCGGGTGCGAGGATCCCGACGCCGAGAGGCGTCGATGCCACCGACCCCAAAGCGGCGCCCGGCGGTGCCAGCGGGCCCGGTGCCGGTGGCCCCGGTGCCGGGGGGGGGCCCGGGGCCCCCCAGCCCACCCCGGGTGGCAGCCGCGGAGGCAGCGCCGGCGCGTGCGGCGCCGCTCAAATGTCAGCCAAATTTAGGTATTCCTGGAGCTCCTCTTTTCTCCCGAAACCCCCCCGGCTCGGGCTCCACGTGACGGAGCCGTCGGGGGGCTCGGGGGGCTCAGGGAAAAGACCCCCCCCCCCAGTTTGGGCTGCCGGGTTTGGGGGTTCGATGCGAATCCCCCTCTCCCTGCCCGGCGCCGCCGCCCCCTCCCCAAATCTTCCCAGCCAGGAATAGTTTTTCTCTACTGTTACATAACGGCGGATAAATAAGAGGAAAACCACCCAAAACGACAGGAGGGGGGGCCCGGTGCCACGGTGACGGGCACAGAACAGGTGGCATCGCCTCGTCCCCGGGGCTGGGGACACAGACACGAGGCCACCTGTGCCCCCACACACCCCACCGGGGTCCCTCCCCATCGCCTGGGGGGCCCCACCGCTGCAGCAGGTGGGGAGCCCCCCAAGACATCACCCCAAACGGGGGTGTCACACACACGGGGGTGGGGGGAAGCTGAGGTGCCCCCCAGGTGCCCCCCAAAAGGGCTGAGCCAGAACTGGGGTCCCCCGGCAGCAACGGCAGCTGAGAGCAGAGGGGACCCCGCCAGCCCCCCAAATCCACCCCCCGAAATGGAGGACCCCCCCTTCCAGCTGCCCCCAAAGGGCTCTGGGTCTCTCACCCCCCTGAACACACCCAGGGGGTGAAGCCCCCCCTGACACCTCGGGGGGAGGCAGGTCCCCCGTGCCGGGGGTGGGCACCCCCGTGATTTGGGGGGTGCAGCCCCCAGAGCCCCCCCAAAGCCCTCGGAGGGCCCCGTGCCCGCGGCAGCGCCGCCGCCCCCACAATCCCCCCCCGTTTGGGGGGGCTGCAGCAGGGAAGGGGGTGGGATGACGCCCCCACACCTCGACTTGCACAGATCGGGGGGGGACACACACAATGACACCCCAAACCTCACCCCCCCAGATACCGGACCCCAAGAGGGGATCCATGGGGTACCCACCTGCCTGTCCCCCTCTCCCCCTTTTGGGGTGCAAGACTTGGCCCCTCGCCCCCACTTTGGGGGGGTGACACACACCTGGTGCCCCTCAGAGACCCCCTATATGGGACCCCAAAGCTTTTTGGGGGGCCCAGCCCAGAAGCAGCCCAGAGCACCTTCCCTACACCCCATCCCAGGGAGGAGCCGGATCCAGCCCCCTGAGGGGGGTCCTGGCTCGGGACCCCCCACCCCACGGGGGGAGCTGGGCCATGGGAGGCCTCAGGGTCCTTCCTGGGGGGGATGTGAGGGGAGCTGGAGACCCCCAGGACCCCCTTTGTGCCTTTAGAACCCCCTTTTTCCTCTCCTGGACGGGTCCAAGACGCCTGAGACCCCCTTTCCTGCACCCAGAATGGCCCACGACTCCCCGAGACCCCCCTTTCCTGCACCCAGAACGGCCCACGACCCCCCCAGGCCCCACTTTCACCTCAGGGAACAATCCCAGGCCCCTTCAGTCCCTCCTTTCCCCGCACAGAGGGGGCCCAGGACCCCCTCAGACCACTCCTTTCTCCCCATAACACGTGCCAGGACCCCCTTTTCCCCTCCCAAAAACCCCACGACCCTGCCTGCCCTCCTTTGCCCCCCCTTTCCCCCTCACAGACCACCCCAGCTCCCCCTCAGACACCTCTTTGACCCCACAAATTACAGAGATCCCCCTGAAACCCCCTATTTCCCCTCACAAACCCACCTCAGACTCTCCTTTCCCTTCACGGAACAACCTCAGATCCCCTCTTTTTTTTCCTCATGGAAGGGAGCAGGAGCCCCCCAGTCCTCCTTTTTACCCCTTTTTTTCCCCCTCAATAAACAGCCCGGGCACCCTCAGAACCCTTTTCCTCTCACAAACCAAGCCCAGATCCCCCTTTCCCCCCCAAAAAAAGACCCCGGACCCCCTCAGTCCCCCTTTTTACCCTCTCAGACCCTCCTTTTCCTCTCAGACCCTCCTTTTCCCCTCACGAATCGCTCCACGACCCCCTCGGACCCCCATTTTCCCCTCACGAAACGACCCCAGGCCCCCTCAGTTCCCCCTTTTCCCCTCACCGAACGACCCCAGACCCCCGTTTTCCCCTCCCCAGACGCCCCCAGACCCCCTCGGACCCCCCTTTTCCCCCCCCCGAACGCCCCCAGACCCCGCTTTTCCCCTCCCCAGACGCCCCCAGAGCCCCCTTTGCCCCCCTCGCCCGCCCTTCTCCCCTCGCCCCGCCGCTCCCCCCCTCACCTGCTCCGCGTCCCTCTCGTTGACGGTCGGCAAAGGGCTGCGGGCGCTGCTCGACATGGCGGCCCCCCCCCCGCGCCGCCGGCGACTATCGCGATAGGGGGAAGCCGCGGCAAGGCGGTGTGCGGGGAGGGGGAAGGGGAGGCGGGGGAGCTCAAGGGGCGGGGGGGGGCCAGGCCAGCGGCATCGGGGGGCCGGGAGAGGAGCAGGGGGGAGCGGGCGGGGTCCGCCCGGCCCGGCCCGGCCGCCGCCGCCTCCTCCTCACGCCGCCGCCGCCTCAGCGCCCCGCGGCTCCCAACATGGCGGCCGCCGCCGGCCCTCGGCCATTTCCGCCGCCGCGCCGGAAACACCCGACACGCCCCCCCCCGCCACCCCAGCCCCGGTTCGGCTGTTCCCGGAGCCGTTCGGTCCAACCTTCGGGCGTTTCCGCCGCCACTCCGGAGCCGCCCGAAAGCGCCTTCGGGGGTTTCCGCCGAGCGCCGCGGGAGGAGCCGAACCCGAGCGGGGACGGAAACACCCGAGTGAGGACGGAAATACCCGAATACCCGGTCGCCTTCGGGCGCTTCGGCCTGTAACGGAAAGACCCGAGTGAATACGGAAATACCCGAACTCCTCTCGGGCTCCTTCGGGACCTTCCGGCCGTTACGGAAAAAGCCGAATGGAGCCGAACCTTCTTCCCCTCCCCCCAGCTCTGGGGGAGACCCCAAAACGGGGCGGGGGGAGACCCGGCCAGACCCCGACCCCCCGCGCCCTCCCTGGTTTTGGGGTGGGGGGCTCCAGGCCACCCGAGCGCTCCCCGATTTTGGGGGGAGGGAGACCCGGACCGCCGAGAGACCTTCCCGGTTTCGGGGTGGGTGGGGTCCCTGTTTGCAGTGGGGAGGGGCACTGGGAGCACTGGGAGGGGGAACTGGAAGGATTGGGGGGGATACACCAAGTTTAGGGGATGGGGCGGGACCAGTCGCGGAAGCCGCGCCCCATCATAAAAATAAGGGCGCGGTCTCCCGAAGCCCCGCCCCCTCTGGACCAAAGGGGCGGAGCCAGCCCAGGGTTGGGGGGGTGGAGGCCTCGTTGGTGCCCCCTCGGTCCGGGACCCCCGAGCGATGATGCGGAGTGGTGGTGATGGGGCTTCATGGGGGAGGGGGCGTCCAGGAGCTCCCCTTCCCTCCCTCCTGGGGGATCCCCCCTCAAAATCATCCTTATGGCTTTTTTAGGGGGACTGGGGTGGGCTGAGACCTGCCGGTGACTCCCCCCCGACCCCCAAGCCCCCCTTTGCGGGGAGGGGCGGGATGGGGGGAGACGGGAAAGGCGTGCGGCCCCTTTAAATTTACCCAGGAGCCCTTAAAGGAGCCCCAGGGGCCCCTCGACCGCGTCCCCACCCCAGCCGGGCCCCCGCCCCCCGCCCAACGCCGCCGCCACCGCCCCGGACCCGCCATGGAGCCCCCGACCCCCCTCCCCGCCCCCGACTCCCTCCCCACCCCGGACAGCCCAGGTGAGCACCGAGGGGGCGGGGGGGACAGGGGGGTGGGCGCTGCGGCCCCTTTATTGGGCCCCCCCCTCCCGCGGGGGGCGGCGGTGGGATCCCCCCGGAGCACAATGGGAGCGACGCTGCCCCTTTAAGAGGCGCCTTTGGCAGCCCCGTCACCCTCCGGGGCGCCCCTGGCCCTTTAGGATACCCCCAGATACTCGGGGTGCCCCTGCCCTTTTAATGTGCTCCTGTCCCTTTAAGATGCCCTGACCCAATCTGGGATGACTCCGGGTCTTTAGGATGTCCTTTAGGGTGCCCCTGACCCTTTAAGATGCCCCCGCTCCTTTAAAATCCCCCCCGTCCCTTTTAGGATGTTTCTGTCCCTTTAAGGTGCCCTCACCCGATTTGGGATGCCCCCATTCCTTTGAAGCGTCCCTGTCCCTTTAAGTTGCCTCCAGGAAATTTGGGATGATCCTGTCGCTTTAAGATGCTCCCGTGCCTTAAAGACGCCCCCTCCGATTTAGGATGCCAATTTAGGATGCCCCCATCCCCTTAAGGTGCCCCTGCCCCTCTGTCATGCTCCTTACTGGCCCTTTAAGAGCCCCGAATCCAATTTAGGTGGTCTTTGTCCCTTTAAGGTACCCCCAGGAATTTGGGATGCCCCCAGGAATTTGGGGTGCCCTCGAGCCCCCTCACAAACCAACCCTCCAACCCCCTCTGCCCCTTCCACCCCTCTGAACCCCCCAAACTCCCCCATCCCCACCCCGGTTCCCCCTTTCCATCAACCCCCAACCCCCCCAATCCCCGAAGCCCCTCATGCACCAACCCCCCAAACCCCCTCCTTCCCTTGGACCCCCCCCCAAATCCCCATTTCCCGCTTCCCCCAACACACCAACCCCCCAACCCCTCCCCAGATGGACCCTGGGGACGGGGGGGGGGGCTCCCCCTGGACCCCCAGCTCGGGGACATCGAGGGGGGCCTCCCACAGACCCCCCCCCCCCAGCCTCCCAGCTCAGCCCCACCGCCGAGGAGCCCCCCCAGGACCCCCCTCTCTCAGCCTGTCCCCTCTGCCCCCGCAGCCCCCTCCCCACGCGCCCCCCCCCGCAGCCCCTCGGACCCCCGGGAGTCCCGAGCGTCGCGGCCGGGCCGGAGCCGCGTGCCGGGCCGGGACCACCGGCGCTATTACCACGAGCGCTGGCGCTCCGAGTACCTGATGGAGTTCCGGGGGGCCCGGCACGGGATGCGCTGCCTGGTGTGCGGCAGCGCCCTGGCCACGCTCAAGCTCAGCACCATCAAGCGCCACATCCGCCAGAAACACCCCTACTCCGGGGCCTGGGGGCCGCGCGAGAAGCAGCTGGTGCTGCGATCCTGGGACCCCCCTCCTCCGGGGCCGCCCCCCGGGAGCCGCGAGGGACCCCCCGGAGCCGCCCGTGGGACAGGTACGGGGTGAGGGGGGGGGAGGGGGGGTTTAGGGGGTCACGGCCCTTTAAAAAGTGTTGCCCTTTTAAATGTGGCCACGCCGCTTTTAACACGAGCGTGGCCCTTTTAATTGTAACCACGCCCCTTTAAAGATGGCCACGCCCCGTTTAATGTGAGCACCGCCCCTTTAAATGTCACCACGCCCCACTTTTTATGAACGCGGTTCCTTTAAATGTGGCCACGCCCCTGTAATAAGCACCGCCCCTGAAAATGTGGCCACGCCCCCTTCAAAAGGACACACCCTTTAAATGTCACCACACCGCTTTAATATGACCGTTACCGCTTTAAATGTGGCCACGCCCCATTTAAAATAACCATTGCTCTTTTAAATGTGGCCACACCCCCTTTAACCTGAGCACCGCCTCTTTATGTGTGGACACGCCCCTTTAGCACAAGCATTGCCCTTTTAATTGTGGCCACGCCCTTTTAACACGAGCCCCACCCCTTCCACTGTGGCCACGCCCCCTTGGAGGCAAGAGTCACCAAAACAGGGCCTTGGCCCTTTAAATGTAGCTCCTCCCCTTTACTCAGCGCCCCGCCCATTTAGCAGCCAATCCCCCTGCTTGACCACGCCCCATTTAGCCGGAGCCACGCCTCCTTTACCTCTTGGCTCCACCCATTTAAATTAGGCCCTTGGGTCTGGGCCACGCCCTCTTTGACCAAACCACACCCCTTTTTAATTGCCCCACCCCTTTGGACAGTCCCCCCCCAGGTGTCCCCAATGTCCCCAACCCCCCTGACCCCCAGGTGTCCCCATGGCCCCACCCCATCCCAGTGTCCCCCCAGAATGTCCCCAGTGCCCCCCACCCCAAAGTGTCCGCAATGGCCCCAAACCCCGTCCCCAAGGTCCTTGTCCGGTGCCACCATGTCCCCAAGCCGTCCCCAACGTCCCCGACTCCCCAAACCCCCGTCCCCAAGGTCCTTGTCCTGTGCCACCATGTCCCCAAGCCGTCCCCAACGTCCCCGGCTCCCCGAGCCCCTGTTCCCAAGGTCCTTGTCCTGTGCCACCATGTCCCCAAGCCGTCCCCAACGTCCCCAACTCCCTGAGCCCCATGTCCTCAAGGTCCCTGTCCCATCCCACATGTCCCCAAGCCGTCCCCAATGTCCCTGCCCCATCCCACGTGTCCCCAATGTCCCTGTCCCATCCCACATGTCCCCAAGCTGTCCCCAATGTCCCTGCCCCATCCCACACGTCCCCAATGTCCCTGCCCCATCCCACATGTCCCCAATGTCCCTGCCCCATCCCACATGTCCCCAAGCCATCCCCAATGTCCCTGCCCCATCCCACGTGTCCCCAAGGTCCCTGCCCCATCCCACATGTCCCCAAGGTCCCTGCCCCATCCCACACGTCCCCAAGCTCTCCCCAATGTCCCTGTCCCATCCCACATGTCCCCAAGCTGTCCCCAATGTCCCTGCCCCATCCCACGTGTCCCCGACCCCGCCAGGTGCCCCCCTCACCCCTCCATGACCCCTCTGTCCCCTCCCCGCAGGGTCCCCGTCGCCGCCGTCCCCGCGGGGTGTCCCCGGGGTGTCCCCCCCGGGGGGTGTCCCCGGTGACCCTGTTCGGGGGTGGCTGCGGGCGGAGCTGCTGCTGGACCTGGAGCGGGGCCACCTGCGGTGCCTCCTGTGCTCGTGTCCCCTCCCGTCCCTGCACCTCGGGGACATCCGGCGCCACGCGCTCGCCCGACACCCGGACACCCTGCCCCTGCCACCCCGGGGGGACAGCGGGGACAGCCCTGCCCGGGGGGGACACCCCAGGGACAGCCCTGCCCGGGGGGGACAGCGGGGACACCCCGGGGACAGCCCTGCCCAGGGGGGACACCCCGGGGACAGCCCTGCCCAGGGGGGACAACGGGGACACCCCGGGGACAGCCCTGCCAACAGGGGACAGCGGGGACACCTCGGGGACAGCCCTGCCCGGGGGGGACACTTTGGGGACAGCCCTGCCCAGGGGGGACAGCGGGGACACCTCGGGGACAGCCCTGCCCAGGGGGGACAGCGGGGACACCTCGGGGACAGCCCTGCCCGGGGGGGACACCCCAGGGACAGCCCTGCCCAGGGGGGACAGCGGGGACACCTCGGGGACAGCCCTGCCCAGGGGGGACACCCCAGGGACAGCCCTGCCAACAGGGGACAGCGGGGACACTTTGGGGACAGCCCTGCCAACAGGGGACAGCGGGGACACCCTGGGGACAGCCCTGCCCAGAGGGGACAACGGGGACACCCCAGGGACAGCCCTGCCCGGGGGGGACAGCAGGGACACCCCGGGGACAAGCTGCCACTGCGGGGACAGTGCGGACACCCCGGGGACAAACGGACATGGCGGGGACACGGCAGGGACAAAGCGACACCCCGGGAACGGCGGGGACACAGCGGGGACACTCCTGGTGAGAGGGGACAGCGGGGGGACAAGGGGACACTGTGGGGACAGCCAGGGTGAGGGGGGACAGCGGGGGGACACGGGGACACTGTGGGGACACTCCTGGTGAGGGGGGACAGCTGGGGGACACGGGGACACTGTGGGGACAGCCAGGGTGAGGGGGGACAGCGGGGGGACACGGGGACACTGTGGGGACAGCCAGGGTGAGGGGGGACAGGGGACACGGGGGGGTGGGGACACCGGGGGGAACGGGGACATTGTGGGGAGGTAACGGGGACAGGGGGACACTGGGCGTGCTGGGAGATTTGGGGACACCAGGGAGATTTGGGGACAATGAGGGGCATGAGGACACTGGTGATGCTGGGACATGGGGGTGGGCACTGGGGGGTGTGGGGACATTGGCACTTGGGGACCCTGAGGGGGGCTGGGGGGATACTGGGGGGTGTGTGGGGACATTGGGACACTGGGGGGGCTGTGGGGACACTGGGGGGGCTGTGGGGACACTGGGGGGGCTGTGGGGACACGGGGGGGGCTGTGGGGACACGGGGGGGTGTGTGGGGACACTGAGGGATGTGTGGGGACACTGGCACTTGGGGACACTGAAGGGGGCTGTGGGGACACTGGGGGATGTGTGGGGACACGGGGGGGCTGTGGGGACACGGGGGGGTGTGTGGGGACACTGAGGGATGTGTGGGGACACTGGGGGGTGTGTGGGGACACTGAAGGGGGCTGTGGGGACACTGGGGGCTATGTGGGGACACTGGGGGGTGTGTGGGGACATTGGCACTTGGGGACACCGGGGGTTTGGGGACATGTGGACACTGGGTGGGGCTGTGGGGACATGGGGACATTTGGGGACACTGAGGGGGGGCTCTGGGGACACTGGGGGGGTGTGGGGACATGGGGACATTTGGGGACACTGAGGGGTTTGGGGACACTGAGGGGTTTGGGGACACGTGGACACTGAGGGGGGGCTCTGGGGACACTGAGGGGGTGTGGGGACATGGGGACATTTGGGGACACTGAGGGGTTTGGGGACACGTGGACACTGGGAGGGGGCTCTGGGGACACGGGGACATTTTGCGGGGGGGCTGTGGGGACCTGAGGCCACTCCAGGGGCCGTGTGTCCCCCCCCCCCCAGCGCCAGGCCCAGCAGCACAGCGAGGTGACAGCGAGGTGACAGCACCGGCCCACCCCGCTGAGGAAGAGGAGGAGGAGCCCGAGGGGGGGGTCGGGGGCACGGGACCCCCCCCCACCGGCACCACCTGAGCCCCCCCGGGATGGGGACACCGGGGGGGGGGCAGGGGACACCCCATGGGGGGCTGGGGACAGCAGTGACCCCCCATGTCCCCCCCTCAGAGCCCCCCAGAGGTGGCCCCTCCCTCCATGGTGTCACTGTCCCCCCCCAGTGCCCCCCCCCGGTGTCACTGTCCCCCCCCAGTGACCCCCCCGGTGTCACTGTCCCCCCTCAGTGTCCCCCCTCAGTGTCCCCCTATTTATACGTGTGTGTGTCCCCCCCGTTTTTATGCCCCCCCCCTTGTACAGGACCCCCCAAATAAACCCCACCCTGGAAACCCCCGGGAGTGATGGGGGGACACTGGGGGGGAAACGACATTGGGGGGCGTCACAGGGACATGGGGGGGGGACATTTTGGGGGGGGGGAGGTCACAGAGACATTTTGAGGGGACACTCGGGGAAGGTCACAAGGGCATCTGGGGGGGTCACAGGGACATTTAGGGGGACATTTTAGGGGGATATTTTGGGGGGGTCCAAAGGACATTTGGGGGTGACACTCTGGGGGGGGGGGTCCCAAGGACACCTGGGGGGTCCCAGGGCCACTCTGGGGGGGTCCCAGGGCCATTTTTGGGGCCCTTTTGGGGAGCCAGCACAGCGGGGGCGGAGCCTCGTCGCGGTGTTTTATTGATGCCACGTCCCCGTGGGTGGATTTTGGGGGGGGTCCCCCCATTTCCCACCCCCCCAGCAGAGCCGGGGGGGTCGGGGGGGGACTCGGGGGTCGCAGTGCGGTTTGAGGGGGGCTGTGGGAGGGGGCTGAGCCCCCCCCCCCCCTCCATTTACAGCAGTTACAGACATTTCACCTCAATTTACGTTAAAAAAATAAAATGGGCGGGGGGAAGAAACGAGCTGGGGGAGGGGGGATCCCCCCCGGGGGGTTTTGGGGACCCCCCCGGCGGGGGATTTGGGGTGCAGCCCCCCCAAGAACCCCAAGGCTGGGGGGGGACAGACGGACGCCACTGTGAGATGGGGGGGGGGAGCACGAGCTTGGGGGGGTGGGGGTGGAATTTGGGGGGGGGGATGAGCTCGTGGGGGGGGCAGATGAGCTCGGAGTGGGGGGGGCACCACCGGGCACCCCAAAATTCCCCCCCCCCAGGGGAGTTTATTCCGGTTTCTTCTTGGCCAGACCCGGGAGCTTCGCCTGGATCCTACGGAGAGAGGGGACAGGGTTTGGGGGGCTCGGGAGGGTGATTTGGGGGGGGCCCCAGACATGTGAGGGGGTCACAGAGACATGGGGGGGTTCTGAATGATGGGAGGGGCCCAGGATTTTGGGGGGGGTGGCAGGATTTTGGGGGGGGGGCCCAGGCACTCACTTGGCCACGAGGTCCTTGGTCTGGCTGCGGGCGACGCCCACGGAGTGATCGATCTGCACCTGGAGGGGGGCAAGAGGGGGGTTCAAAGGGTGCCCCCCCCATTCCTGGGGGTGCCCTCCTTCTTTTTGGGGCCCCCGCCGTGTTCTGGGGGTGTCCTTGTTTATTTTGGGGGGGTTCCCTCCCCCCTGGGCTCACCTTGTACTTCTCGTAGAGGGGCGGGAGGCTGAAGGCCAACAGGTCGGCTGGGGGGGGAAAAGGGGGGGGCTCAGAGTTATTTGGGGGGCAAAACCCCCCTCGGTGCTGATTTTGGGGGTCCCCCCCCCACAAATCCACAATGTGGGGGGTCGTTTTAGGGGGGGGGGAAGGGGGCCAGAGCCCGTTTCTCACCGAGGATGAGGAGGGTGATGCCGTTGAACACGGCGCCCACGTAGGTCAGCAGCCACATGGTCAGGGCGAGCTGGGGGGGGGGAAAAGGGGGGGCAGAGCAGCGTTTTGGGGGGGTCTCGGAGGGTTCTGGGGGGCCGTGGGGAGGATGAGGAGGGGGAGGGGTGATCCAAACCTCCAGGGAATCCACCAGGTCCTCGACGAGGAAGAGGCGGAGCAGCAGCCGCAGCGCCCGGTTCACGTGCTGGGCCACGGCCGTGACCTGGGCCTGGAACCGCTCGGGGGACAACGTCACGTCCAGGTCCAGGTACGCCCTGGGCAGGGCACGGGGGCACGTCAGGGGCACCCCAGGACCCCCCTGAACCCCAAAATCCTCCTGCAACCCCCCCCGAACCCAAAAATCTGTCTCTGTGCCCCAAAATCCCCCTCTACACTCCCAAAGGTCTCGGGGGACAACGTCACGTCCGGGTCCAGGTACGCCCTGGGCAGGGCACGGGGGCACGTCAGGGGCACCCCAGGACCCCCCTGAACCCCAAAATCCTCCTGCAACACCCCCCCGAACCCAAAAATCTCTCTCTGTGCCCCAAAATCCACCTCTACGCTCCAAATCCCAAAAACCCCCCAAACCCGGAGTGGGGTGACCCCAAACCCCCCAAACCTGGGGCACAGTGACCCCAAACTCCCCAAACTCAGGGCAGGGTGACCCCAAACTCCCCAAACTCAGGGCAGGGTGACTCCAAACCCCCCAAACCCAGGGTGGGGTGACCCCAAACCCCCCAAACCCAAGGCAGGGCGACCCCAACACCCCCAAACCCGAGACAGGGTGACCCCAAACC
>NW_024103579.1:0-5608 GCF_003945595.2 Pipra filicauda | reverse complement strand
GGGGGCACGGGGCGGGGACACACGGACAGGGGGCACGGGGGGCACGGGGCGGGGACACACGGACAGGGGGCACGGGGGGCACGGGGCGGGGACACACGGACAGGGGTCACGGGGGGCACGGAGCGGGGACACACGGACAGGGGGCACGGGGGGGACACGGAGGGGTCACGGGGGGGACACGGAGCGGGGACACACGGACAGGGGGCACGGGGGGGGACACACAGACAGGACAGGGGTCATGGGGGGCATGGAGCGAGGACACACGGACAGGGGGCATGGAGCAGGGACACACGGACAGGGGGCACGGGGGGCACGGAGCGGGGACACACGGACAGGGGGCACAGGGGGGACACAGACAGGACAGGGGTCACAGGGGGCACAGAGCAGGGACACACGGACAGGGGGCACGGGGGGGACACACAGAGGTCACGGGGGGGCACGGAGCAGGGACACACGGACAGGGGTCACGGGGGGGACACGGAGGGGTCACGGGGGGCACGGGGCGGGGACACACGGACAGGGGGCACGGGGGGGGACACACAGACAGGACAGGGGTCACGGGGGGGACACACACACAGGTCAGGGGTCACTGGTCACACACACAGGTCAGGGGTCACTGGTCACACACACAGGTCAGGGGTCACTGAGGGGACACACACACAGGTCAGGGGTCACTGGTCACACACACAGGACAGGGGTCACTGGGGTCACACACACAGGTCAGGGGTCACTGAGGGGTCACACACACAGGTCAGGGGTCACTGAGGGGACACACACAGGTCAGGGGTCACTGAGGGGACACACACAGGTCAGGGGTCACTGGTCACACACACAGGACAGGGGTCACTGAGGGGACACACAGGTCAGGGGTCACTGGTCACACACACAGGTCAGGGGTCACTGGTCACACACACACAGGTCAGGGGTCACTGGTCACACACACAGGTCAGGGGTCACTGGGGTCACACACAGGTCAGGGGTCACTGGGGTCACACACACAGGTCAGGGGTCACTGAGGGGACACACCCAGGTCAGGGGTCACGGAGGGGTCACACACACAGGTCAGGGGTCACTGAGGGGACACACACACAGGTCAGGGGTCACTGGGGGCACACACAGGTCAGGGGTCACTGAGGGGTCACACACAGGTCAGGGGTCACTGAGGGGACACACACAGGACAGGGGTCACTGAGGGGTCACACAGACAGGTCAGGGGTCACTGGTCGCACACACAGGTCAGGGGTCACTGGGGTCACACACAGGACAGGGGTCACACACAGGACAGGGGTCACTGGTCACACACACAGGTCAGGGGTCACTGGGGTCACACACACAGGTCAGGGGTCACTGAGGGGTCACACACACAGGTCAGGGGTCACTGGTCACACACACAGGTCAGGGGTCACTGGTCACACACACAGGTCAGGGGTCACTGAGGGGACACAGACAGGACAGGGGTCACTGGGGTCACACACACAGGTCAGGGGTCACTGGGGTCACACACACAGGTCAGGGGTCACTGAGGGGACACACACAGGTCAGGGGTCACTGAGGGGTCACACACACAGGTCAGGGGTCACTGGGGTCACACACACAGGACAGGGGTCACTGGTCGGACACACACACAGGACAGGGGTCACTGGGGTCACACACACAGGTCAGGGGTCACTGGGGTCACACACAGGACAGGGGTCACACACAGGACAGGGGTCACTGGTCACACACACAGGTCAGGGGTCACTGGGGTCACACACAGGTCAGGGGTCACTGGTCACACACACAGGTTCAGGTGTCGGTCACTTGTCACCACACACAGGTCAGGGGTCACTGGTCACACACACAGGTCAGGGGTCACTGGGGTCACACACAGGTCAGGGGTCACTGGGGTCACACACACAGGTCAGGGGTCACTGGGGTCACACACAGGTCAGGGGTCACTGGTCACACACACAGGTCAGGGGTCACTGGTCACACACACAGGTCAGGGGTCACTGAGGGGTCACACACACAGGTCAGGGGTCACTGGGGTCACACACACAGGTCAGGGGTCACTGGGGTCACACACACAGGTCAGGGGTCACTGGGGGCACCCTTGGTGTCCCCACCCCCCCATCGAGTGGGGACTGGTGACATTTTTGGGGCCGACTGAGAGCGACGTCACCTCCCCCCATTACTTATTCCTGTGGCACTAATTAACCCCCCTCGTTAAAAGCGGGGCTGATCATCTCCCCTCCCCATTAAAACAGACCTTCATTAGCCCCCCCCCAAACAGGTTTTAATTAACCCAACCCCCAAGTAAAAATGGGCCTTAATTAACAACCCCCCCCAAGTAAAAATGGGCCTTAATTAACAACCCCCCCCAAGTAAAAACGGGCCTTAATTAACAACCCCCCCAAGTAAAAACGGGCCTTAATTAACAACCCCCCCCAAGTAAAAATGGGCCTTAATTAACAACCCCCCCCAAGTAAAAACGGGCCTTAATTAACCCCCCTAAATTAAAACGGGCTTTAATTAGCCTACTCTTATTAGACTGTAATTAACCTCCCGTCAAAAATGGGTCTTAATTAATCTTCTCCATCATAAATGGACCTTAATTACCCTCCCCCCAGTAAACCCCAGGCATTAATTACCCCCCCCCAAAGTGCAACGCTGGGTTTTGCCCCAAATCCCCCTTTTTTACCCCAAACCCCCTTTATTTCCCCCAAACGAAGGCAGACCTGGGGCTCTCCCCCCCCCCGGGCACCATTTTGGGGTGGGGTCCCCCCTTTTTGGGTGTGAACGACCCTCCCAACTGCAGCGGCGGCTTTGGCCCCGAATCCCCCCTTTTTTGCCCCAAATCCCCCCTTTTTTGCCCCAAATCCCCCTTTTTTGCCCCAAATCCCCCCTTTTCACCCCAAACCCAGGCAGACACAGGGGTCCCCCCCCCTCCCAGCAGCATTTTGGGGTGGGGTCCCCCCTTTTTGTGCCCCTCCCTCACTTCTTGCCCTTCCCTTTTTCGGGGGGGTTAATTACCCCCCCCCAGCATGCCGGGTTTTGCCCCAAATCCCCCATTTTTACCCCAAAACAAGGCACTCACTGGGCTCCCCCCCTCCAGAATTTCGGGGTGGGGTCCCACCTTTAATTCCTCTTTCCCCCCCTCCCCCGTTTTTGGGGGGTCAATCACAGCTTCCCCCCCCCCCCCCCAAATGTTTCGGCAGCATTTTGGAATAAAAAAACAAGCCCTTTTTGGGGGGAAAAAAAAAGCCCTTTTTGGGGTGAAAAAAAAAAGCCCTTTTGAGGGTGAAAAAAAAGCCTTTTGGGGTGAAAAAAAAGCCTTTTAGGGGTTAAAAAAAAGCCCTTTTTGGGGTGAAAAAAAAGCCCTTTTTGGGGTGAAAAAAAAAGCCCTTTTTGGGGTGAAAAAAAGCCCTTTTTGGGGTGAAAAAAAAAGCCTTTTGGGGTGAAAAAAAAGCCCTTCTGGGGATGAAAAGAAAAAGCCTTTTGGGGGGGAAAAAAAAGCCTTTTGGGGGTTAAAAAAAAGCCCTTTTGGGGTGAAAAAAAAGCCCTTTTTAGGGTGAAAAAAACCCCTTTTGAGAGTGAAAAAAAAAAGCCTTTTGGGGTGAAAAAAAAGCCCTTTTTAGGGTGAAAAAAAGCCCTTTTGAGAGTGAAAAAAAAAAGCCTTTTGGGGTGAAAAAAAAGCCCTTTTTAGGGTGAAAAAAAGCCCTTTTTGGGGTGAAAAAAAAAGCCTTCTAGGAGTTAAAAAAAAGCCCTTTTTGGGGTGAAAAAAAAGCCTTTTAGGAGTTAAAAAAAAGCCCTTTTTGGGGTGAAAAAAAGCCCTTTTTGGGGTGAAATAAAGCCCTTTTTGGGATGAAAAAAAAGCCCTTTTCGGGTGGAAAGAAAAAGCATTTTAGGGTGAAAAAAAAGCCCTTTTTGGGGTGAAAAAAAAAGCCTTTTAGGAGTTAAAAAAAAGCCCTTTTTGGGGTGAAAAAAAGCCCTTTTTGGGATGAAAAAAAAGCCCTTTTTGGGGCGAAAAAAAGCCCTTTTTGGGGTGCCCAAGGCCCTTTTTGGGGCTTTACCTGGCAGGCGGGGGAGGCCCCAGGCCGGGGGGGGCTCGGGGGGCCCCCCCAGCTCCCGCAGCGCCCGCAGGGTCTGGTGCTCCTGCTCCCAGTCCCTGAGGCCCTCGGGGGGGGCCCCGCGGGGCCGGGGGGGCTCCGGGGGGGCCTCTCCCGGCCCCTCCTCGATGACGGTGCTGTCGGAGTCACCGGAGCTGTCGCCGTCGGCACCGGGGGGGACCCCGGGGACACCCGGCCCGGGGCCACCGGGGCCACCGGGGCCACCAGGGCCACCTCCAGCGAAGCCGTTCCCGATGCCAGGGACACCGCTGAGGCCACTTCCAGTGCCAGGGACACCAATTCCAGTGCCAGGGGCACCAACTCCAACTCCAGGGGCACCAACTCCAACTCCAGGGACACCCGGGACACCGTTCCCAGTGACGCCGCTCCCGCCACCAGTGCCACCGGTGCCACCGGTGCCACTCCCGATGCCCAGGACGTCGCTCCCAGCGCCAAGGCCACCCTTCCCAGTGCCGGAGATGCCATTCCCAGTGCCGCCGCCGCCGCCACTCCTGATGCCCAGGACGTCGCTCCCAGCGCCAAGGCCACCCTTCCCAGTGCCGAGGTCGCCGCTCCCGATGCCCAGGACACCGTTCCCGATGCCAAGGCCGTCGCTCCCGGTGCCGCCGCCTCCTTTCCCAGCGCCGGTGCCACCATTCCCAGCGCCAACATCGCCGCTCCCGGTGCCGGTGTCGCCGTTCCCGGCGCCACTTCCACCGCTCCCGGTGCCACTTCCAGCGCTCTTGGTGCCCAGGTCGCCACTCCCGGTGCCCAGGTCGCCGTTCCCAGTGCCCAGGTCGCCATTCCCAGTGCCCAGGTTGCCGTTGGCGGTGCCCAGGTCACCATTCCTGGTGCCCCGGTTGCCGCTGGCAGTGCCCGGGGGGCCATTCCCGACGCCCAGGTGGCCGTCGGCAGCGCCCAGGTGGCCGTCCCCGGTGCCCATGTTGCCCATGTTGCCCAGGTTGCCCAGGTGGGCGTTGCCATTGCCCTCCACCAGGTCCCAGGTGAGCAGCTCGCTGGTGAAGCTGTGCATCTCCCTCACGCACCGCGACACCTCCTCCAGCGCCGCGGCCGAGCCGGGCGGGGGCCGGCCCAGGGCCCTGCCCCCGGGGGTCCCGCCGGGGGTCCCGCCGGGCACCGACCCCCCCCCCAGCCCCCGGGCCGCCGGGGGGGGCCCGAAGTGGCACTCGCGGCCCTCGGGGATCTGCGCCAGCGCGGGGCCGAACTCGCGGTCGAAGGCGGCGCGGTCGGGGACCACCTCGAACGGAGACTCCGGAGACTCGGGGGGGCTCGGGGGGGGCAGCCCCGGGGTCGCCCCCCGGCCGGGCGGGGCCGCTGCGGGAGGGGGACACGGTCAGGGGACCCTCCCCCGCCCTCCGGGTGCCCCCCGAGCCCAGCCCGGGTGTGTGTGGGGGGGCTGGGAACCCGCTGAGACCCCCCCATCGGTTTGGGGGTCCTGTGTCCCCTCCCTGGGGGGTCTGTACACCCACTGCACCCCCCCATCGGTTTGGGGGTCCTGT
>NW_024103578.1:0-27124 GCF_003945595.2 Pipra filicauda | reverse complement strand
AGCTCTTTCTTGTCAGATCTCCTCTAGACCCTCTCCAGTTCTTCCTCATCCTTCCAGAATGGGGAGCCCTACACTCAGACAGACCAGTCCAGATGTGGTGACCCCAGGGCTGAGTCCAGGGGGGTGACAACTCCCTTGTCTGGGTGCCCACACTCCCCCCAAGGCAACCCCATGATCAGTTGGCCTTAAATCAAGGGACCATTCTGATTCTTTGTAATGTCACGGAATCAAGTGGCCCTGTGACAATGCAGGGCCTCATGGAACCAAAGGAATGCAGGGACACTGTGGAATCTCATGGAACCAAGGGACCATTGTGACATGCACGGTCTCTTTGGAACAAAAGGAATCCTGGGACATCTCAGAGCCTCCTGGAACCAAGGGCCCACTGTGCCTCCCCAGAACTCCATGGAATCAAGCAGAGCCGCTGCCTCCCCCCCGCCGCCGCACGGACCGGAGTCGCCGGCTCTGCCCCGCTTGGACACCTCTGGAGTCAGCGTGTTCTTGGGCAGCACAACTGATCTCAGACCAGAGAGTTTCCCACATTTGCTTTGCCCCCTCTTTCTCATGGTTTTCTTTTTTGTTCTTTGTTCATTCAGGGGGAAAAGGGAGAAGGGAAACATGTTGATCCCTGTTTCATCTCCCAACAAAAGGGAGTTGGGTTGGGGGGGAGAGAGGAGGCAATTTCTCTCTCTGCTGTAGCTTTGAACTCTTCTGTTGGTATTGCTGGTTTTGCTTCTGTATTTCTTGTCAGTAACTCTTATTCTTTTCACTTATACCTCCTTATATTTTGTCTCCCTGTAGTGGTGGGGAATAAAAGGGGACTGAGTTCATTTTATTAGAGTTCCCACCCCAATATGTGTCTTTAAACCAGGACAGGTTGCTCAAGGGCTCCCTGCAATTTGGCATCATCCACAAAGGACTTGAAAATACATTTTAACCCATTGTACAGAGAGCTAAAAAAGATGTTCTCTAGTGGTGTTCAAGGGCTGCTCACTGAGGGATTTCACCAGGAACTTACTACCAAGAGGTCTTTGTACCATGGATTTTATTTGACACTCTTCATTCACCAACTTCCCACCCACCACATCTTCCACTTCTTCAGTCCAGCTCTCACCAGTCTGGCCATAAGGAGACCACAGGAGACCATGTCAAGGGCCTTGATAAAGTCTGGGCACACAACATCCCCTTCTATTCCCTCCCACAGGGGTTCTGCAATCCCTGACTTGTCCTTCCCATGCCTGGGAATGGTTGCAGCAGGACTTGCCCTATCCCCTTCCCTGCTGAGCCTGAGCAGTCTGGAACTCTGCCAACCCTCCTTGCTGCCCTGATGGCAGACTGCTTCCATGTCTGCCTTTGCCAAGGTCCCAGGAAGCTCTGGGATGGCTCTGGCCTTTCCAAGGGTTTGGGAGAGGTCTCCCAGTGACACTGCCCAGCCTTCTCAATAGCCCTGACACCAAAACCTTTTCAACATCCCACACTTCCAGAGGAGTGCCCAGGACACAACACAGGTTGTCCTGGTGGTTCTGGAGAATGAGAAGGGATTTCTTCCTCAAGGACAACCCCTCCAATTGGATTTGAGCACAGCTGAAAGGTTTCCTCAGCACTTTCCCCAGTGCCTCCCTGCCCTGAAGGTTTCTGGCCCTCAGGCTGGAGCTGAGGGGGTTGGGCAGGTGCCTGAGGAGGGGGTAGAACAAGGGCTGTGTCCAACTGTGCCAGGAGGGCTGTGCTGGGCAAGGATGAGGAGGCTGCAGAAAACAGTGGCACTGGGAGGGGAGAGGAGCAGCTGGAGAGACCTTGTGCCTGCCCACGCTGGGCAGGAGCTGCCCCAGGATGGCAGCTCTGAAGCACTCCCAGGATGTCCCTGTGAACAGGAGGGGAAGACTGGATCTGAAAATGAAACCTGGAAAGCAGAGAGCAGGAGTGTCATGGAGACACTGCAGGAGAGTTCCAGCCCTGAAGCAAGGACACAGAAGCAGTGACCCAGTACATGCAGTGGCCTCAGAAGATCCCACAGCATCCTGGAGATGCTGGAAGGGAGCCCAGCTCTGCTTCACAAGTTCCCAGGGCCTGTCCCTGCCTGTGCTCCAAGGGCTTCCAGCCCACAGGACTGTGCTCAGAGAGCACTCAGGCCTTACAGCGAGAAAGGGGCTCAGGAGGACAGTGTGGAAGTGGCAAGAGAGCAGCTCTGCAAAGACCAAGCCCTGCTGCTCCCTGGCAGTGCTGCTGGGCTGGGATTATTGTCCCCTTGCCGTTTGCAAATACACCCTGTCCTGCAGTGTGCTGTCCTTTAGGAACAGCTAAGAAGAAGGGTCTTGGACAAAGAAGGCACTGCAGGGTCCTTTATTTTGTTTAAAAACTCAGAGAGCACAATTCATCATTTTTACATCTCTGGATCAAATTTAATGGGTAGACAATAAATTAGAAGGCAGATGCACAATAATATTTAATTGCACAGGAAATTATTGCAAGAAGAAGCCGAGGACCTCCAGGAAAAACCTGACCAGGAAGGCTGGTCCATTATAGAGTCCCATTCTGAATGCTACACACCAGAAAAATGGCACTTTATTGCTCCTGAAAAGCATCCAGTCATCATTTTTCTCAGGGCATCCTTGATCTGCTGATTCCTGAGGCTGTAGATGAAGGGGTTCAGTGCTGGAGGCACCACCGAGTACAGAACTGACGCCACTAGGTCCAGGGATGGGGAGGAGAGGGAGGGGGGCTTCAGGTAGGAAAAAACGACAGTGCTGACAAACAGGGAGACCACGGCCAGGTGAGGGAGGCACATGGAAAAGGCTTTGTGCCGTCCCTGCTGAGATGGGATCCTCAGTACAGCCCTGAAGATCTGCACATAGGAGAAAACAATGAAAATGAAACAACCAACCACTAAACAGGCACTAACCATAAGAAGCCCAATTTCCCTGAGGTAACCTGAGTGTGAGCAGGAGAGCTTGAGGATGTGTGGGATTTCACAGAAGAACTGTTCCAGGGCATTGCCCTGGCACAGGGGCAAAGAAAATGTATTGGCTGTGTGCAGCAGAGCATTGAGAAAGCCAGTGGCCCAGGCAGCTGCTGCCATGTGGGCACAAGCTCTGCTGCCCAGGAGGGTCCCGTAGTGCAGGGGTTTGCAGATGGCAACGTAGCGGTCGTAGCACATGACAGTCAGGAGATAAAACTCTGTTCTAAAAAAGAATATGAGGAGAAAAACCTGGGCAGCACATCCCTGGTAGGAAATGGTTCTGGTGCCCCAGAGGGAATTGTGCATGGCTTTGGGGACAGTGGTGCAGATGCAGCCCAGGTCTGTGAGGGAGAGGTTGAGCAGGAAGAAGCCCATGGGGGTGTGCAGGTGGTGGTCACAGGCTACAGCGCTGAGGATGAGGCTGTTGGCCAGGAGGGCAGCCAGGGAGATGGCCAGGAAGAGCCAGAAGTGCAGGAGCTGCAGCTCCCTCCTGTCTGCGAATGCCAGGAGGAGGAACTGGGACACGGAGCTGCTGTTGGACATTTGCTACCTCTGGACATGAGGAACTGTCACAGGAGAAAAAACAGTGACAATAAAGGGGGACCTGTCTGAGCAAAATCAAAGCCATTCCCATACACACCACTCCCCTCCCTCTGTCACACACAGACAGTTTTCTTTTTCTAGCAGTCCTTCCTTTAGCTCTGTGCATGGAGCCCTGGTTTATGCTGGCCATGTGTGCAATGAAGGCCAGGGCCTTTGCCCACAGGCTCTTGAATTCAGCCCCACTCTGCAGAATTGGCAGGGGAAGGGACCTGTGCTGATGCTCAACTCTGTCCTGTGAAACCTCTGCCAATGTGGAAGGGCCTGTCAGCATCTGCACCCCCAGTGTAGTTGTAAAGGCAGGGTAAGAGTTTGGGAGGGTTTTACAGCTCCCCCTGTATCTCCCCTGGTGACTATTCTGGGATGTCAGAAACCTCATCATTTCTGCTGCCCTTGGGGAAACAAAGGGAGTTCTGTGAGGGAGAGGGATCAGTGGGGAGGGAGGGGATGTGGTCTGTCACTCTTTTGTGTTCCAGGATTCTCTGGGCTTTCACTTTCTCAGAGGGATGATCACACCCCAGTGTTTCCCTTATAAAACACCAGGTACTAATGAAAGCAGATGGATCCACCACAGACCCTCAAATGTCTGTCCCTTTCTCAAGGTCTCAGCACCACACTGGTAGCCAAAAACACACATGGCTCATTTCCCCAACCCAACAGCATTTTCTACATTGTTGAATTCTGTGCTTCTTCCTGGGGCTTTCAGAGAACACAAAGATAACAGACAGGTGTTCATCCTGGAGGGAAGCTCCCAGCTTGAAATGAAACTTTAGGGAGACAGCCGAGTATCCTGATGATGGCATTTGATTCAGGGAGATTCAGCTCCTTCCCTGGATACACTGACAGCATTGCCCAGAGCCCCCAGGGCAGAGGAAAGCTGGGACACTTGTTCCCATGGACAGGGCTGCAGGAAAGGACCCACAAGGGCAGGGGGTGACTCTGCAGCTCAAACTGCCCTGCCCAGAGAGCCCCACAGCACCACCAAGGGAACAAGAACCCTGGCACAGACAGGAGAGGAACAAGGCCCAGCACAGGGAGGGTGGGGCTGGGAGAGGCAGGGGCAGAGCCCACCAGGCACTCGGGACAGGGTCACCCTGAGCCAGCTGTGCCACCTCCCAGAGCCCAGCAGGGCCAGGCAGCTGCTCCCAGCCCTGTGCTCTGCTCAGGGAGCTGGGCCCGGGGCTGCAGAGCTGCCCCACGGCTCTGCTGCAGCTCTGCCTGCACAGGAGGGGCTTCAGCCCTTGGACCCCCTGGCCCTGAGGGCAGAGGCTTGTCTGGGTGGGAGAGGAGGGGAGGGGGCTTGTTCAGAGGGAGGGCTCTGCACTGGAGGGGTCATATGGGGATCTCTAAACATTCCATGACACTAGAGGTGTTTCAGTTGTTTCCCTGTGCCATGACTTCGCCCTGTCAGCACTCACAGATCCCATTCCAACCTCTGTGCACTCACCTTGGCCCTACAGAAACCTGCCTGTTTGCAGGGCACTGACTGGGCACTTCTTCTTGTTTGCAGGTAGAAAAAAATAGGTCAGAAAAAAACTGATGATTCCATCAAAAGTGATTCTGCTTCTGTCAAAGGCAGAGGAGAGGCTGAAGGCACTTTAGGAAGCTGCTCTCAGCTCCACTGTTCATTCAAAGTTACAGCTCAGGAGTCTCAGTGACTTGTCCAACATGAGAGCTCCTTTTCCACTTCTCAAGCCCCAGATTCCTCAGGAGTTGGAAACTGAAAACACTGACTCAGAGAAGTTCCTTTCCTTCATAATAATTGTGCTTTGTCCTTCCCCTTTTAAAGTTCCCCTGGAAAGGTCCTGGTGTGATCTGGATCTGTGAGCAGCCCTGACCCCACACAGCACTCGTTCAAGGGCAGGAAGACCCTACCTGGGCCCTGCTGGGCTTCTCTCCCTCCACTTCCAGCTTCTCCCTGTAGAGATGAGGGCAAATGGCCACGTAGGGTTATTGCTGACCCTGGCAGGCAGTAAAGTCCCTACCCTGTCACAAAGAACCCTGGAGCACGGGGACCCTGCTCTGCAGGACAGCCCTGGGCACCCCTGGCTGCACCCCCACCCTCACACCCCACAGCCAGCCATGGGAGAAAGAGCCGTCCTGCCCTGTCCCTCTGATGGTGTCTCAGGGAAGCCCAGCCCTGGAGCACATCCTCCCCCTCTGCAATAGAGAACCTGGGATAGTCCTGACAGATGCTCAAGGCTGTGGGATGTGCAGCTTTAGGAGAGTCCTCCAGGCACACAAGCGACATTGCCCTACATCTGTAGACTCACTCTGTAGAGCCTGTGAAATTGTGTCCCCAAGGGAAGTCTCAGCTGAACACCTCCCATCTTTCCACTGCCTTTAACCTCCCTCTGCCTTGCTTCTGTTCTCTCGTGGCTGCAGGCAGCGCTCTCAGCCCTGCTGGGCTGTGCAGAGGAGCTGCTCCTGGGCAGAGCTGTCTCTCTGCAGCACTGCCTGCTTGCCAGGAGCTCCCTGTGTGCCAGGAGCCCAGCCCAGCTCAGCAGCACAGCAACAGCCCCAGGCATTTCATGACCCTCAGGGGGATTGGTGTTGTTTACATGAGACTCAGTCCCTGAGAGGAAGTTCAAACAACTTTTCAGGAAGTCAAAGTGAGATTGAAACACTGAAGTTTCTCCTGGTGCTAATGAGTCTCACTGAGGGACACAACTGAGAACGTGTCCCCAGGTTCCAGTTAGAGCAGAAAACTGCAGACAGTGATGACAAGGATGGACAAGCAAGGGAAAGGTGGCTCTGATGCTGAGGAAACCTGGATGTGTTTCCTTAATCCAGAGGACCAAATCCTGACCCCCAGCCCCTGGGAAGGCAGATCCTGTCCCTGCCTCATTCCTCAGGGCTCTTCCTGGGGCACTGGGATGTGGGATGTGCAATGCCAAGGGCAGGACCATGGGGTGGCACCTGCCAGGCTGCTGAGCAGGGACAAGGAGGCCATGAGGCCCCAGGGCTGCAAGGGGCACTCCCCTCCTCCTGGCATCAGGGGCACCGACAGCAGCCATGGCCAAAGGCCTGCAGAAGATGGCTGTGTCAGGGCCTTTCAGCTTCTCCCCATCCCTGTCTCCTCTCCAGCCCAGGCTGTCCTACGGTGTCCATGCCCTGCCCCTTTCCCTGCAGGCTGTCGTCATCCCCCCAGCTGCCCCACCTGGCTGGCACCTTCCTGCACTGACATCTCTGCGTCCTCCCTGGCTCTTCCTGCACACACAAAGCCTGGGGCTCATCCAGACTCCTTTCTGACGTATTGCACCACAACACTGACCTCAGAGGGCAATTTCTGACTTCTTGTCACCAGTCTAGGCCACCCCAGCTGCCCTTGGTGGCACTAGTTCTTTCTTAGGCTGTTTTCTGACAGGAAGAAAAGCTCCACCAGCTCTGACACCCCCCTTCCAGACCTCTCAGGCTACTCCTCTACTGTCCTCAATCTTCACACCCCTGACCCCTGAGTCCTCAGCCTCTATATACGGGTCATGTGCTTGAGGCCCCAAATTCCCTCCTGGAAGATCTCTGGGACCTCTCCAAGGTTTTGGAAGATGACAATAGAGTGCTCTGATCCCAGGAAACACAGAAGGACACTTTTTCCCAAGGGTTGTCTTGGCAGAATGAGGCACAATCTCTTTAAACTTTCTGGCACAAGGGAGCTCTGAGCTCTGGGTACAGAGGGAGCTCCAAGTGCCAACCACTGGAGTGGGAGCTATAAATCATCAGGGCTTGTGTTCTTTGGAGGGCCAGACACTGGTGAGAGTGGTGTGTGTGCACATGGAAGGACTTGAAGGGCACAATGAACTGTCTCAAAACACTGTCAAAGCAGGAAAATCCCATAAGGCACCACAACACATAAGCCCTGGTGGTAAACAGGAAGGCCTTTAATTCCAAGGTCTAAACGGAGGTGAAGCTTTGGAAGTAGCCCCCAGGACAGAATTGCACTGTGCAGAGTGGGGGAAAGAGCAGACAGCCCCAACAGGAAGGCAGGGCTGGTAAGGCAGGTCTGGGGAACCCATCCAGACAAAGATTCCCACCTGCAGACTGGAAGCACAGCGGGCAAAACTCCCACCGTGGCAAGCTGTGGGAAAGGAAGCAAGTCCTTGTAGACGTGCCAGCCCAAGCTGTGGGAACAGCATCTACCCCCCTGAATACCCAGGGCTTGGGCTGTATAAAAGTGATAGCCCAGAAACACAACTTGGGGACCCTCCACCGAGCAGAGCAGGGTGAAGAAGGACCGGTGGGAGCCTCAGGGATCTCCATGGTGTGATACATTGACTTCATCTCTGTCTCTCTCTCACTGGCTTCCCACCACCCCCTTCTCTCTCTCTCTTTCTACTTCTTTCTGTCTCTCTCCCTCCTATTTACTGTTAAATCAAAGCTGGACTGCTGACTTTGGCACATGGTCTCCTTTGCAGCTGAATTTGGGCAGAGGTGTCTCTTAATAATGGGAACCTGACAGTATCCATGAGGTTTTACAGTGTGGGAATGGCCACTAGATTCCATGAGGTTCCACAGAGTCACAGGGTCCATTTGGCTTTGTAAGGCTCTGCAGTGTGATAATGGACCCTTGATCCCATGGGTTTGCAAAATGTCTCAGGACTCCTTTGGTTCTAGGAGGCCCCACATATCACAGTGGCCCCTTGGTTCCATGAGATTCCACAGTGTCCCAGGAATCCTTTGGTTCCATGAGCCCTGCAGTGTCACAGTGGCCTAGTAATTCCATGTGGTTCCACACTGTCCCAGGGTTCCTTTGGCTGAATGAGGTTCCACAGTGTCACAGTGGCCCCTTGATTCCATCGTTCCACAGTGTCCCAGGGCCCATTTAGCTCTATAAGGCTCTGCAGGATGACAGTGGTCCCTTGATTCCACAAGGTCCTGAAATGTCTCAGGGTTCCTTTGGTTCCATGTGGCCCCGCATGTCACAAAGGCCCCTTGACTCCATCAGGTTCCACAGTGTCACAATGGTTACTTAGGCTCAATAATGCCCTGCAGTGTAAGAATGTCTCCTTGATTCCATGAAGTTCCACAGTGCCAATATGGGCCCTTGATTTCTTGAGGTCCACAGTGTCCCAGGGTCCCTTTGTCTCCATGACACTCTGCAGTGTCACAGTGGCCCCTTGATTCCATGAGATTCTGAAAAGTCTCAGGGATCATTTGTTTCCATGAGGCCCTGCAGTGTCACAGTGGTCTTTGAGTCCCCAAGGTTCCTCAGTGTCCAATGGCCCCTTGATTCTATGAGGGCCTGAAATATCTCAGGGCTCCCTTGGTTCCATGAGGCCCTTCATGGCACAATGGCCCCTTGGTTCCATGAGGTTCCGCAGTGTCTCAGGATTCCTTTGATTTCATGAGGCCCTGGAGCACCACAATGGTCCCTTGATTCCATGAGTTTTCACATTGTCAAAATGCTCCCTTGATTCCATGAGATTCCACAGTGTCCCAGGGTTCCTTTGGCTCCAGAAGGCCCTACAGTGTCACAATGGCCCCTTTACTCCAGGAGGTTCCACAGTGTCCTTGCTGGAACACACAGGGCTGTAATGTTGTCACCCCTGCAGAGCTGCCTCCAGCTCTGGGCTCCAGCACAGGAAGGACATGGACCTGTTGGAGCGAGTCCAGAGGGGACCATCAAAGTGATCAGAGGGATGGAGTAGCTCTGCTGTGAGGAAAGGCTGAGAGAATTGAGATTGTTCAGGTTGGAGAAAAGAAGGCTTTGGGGTGACCTAATTGTGGCCTTCCAGTGCCTGAAGGGAGCCAACCAGAAAGATGGAGAGAGACTTTGGACAAGAGCCTGGAGTGACAGGACAAGGGGAATGGCTTCACACTGAGAGAGGGCAGGGTTAGATGGGATATTAGGAAGAATTTCTGGACTGTGATGGTAGTGAGATCCTGGCACAGGTTGCTCAGAGAAGTTCTGGCTGCCCCATTCCTGGAAGTGTTCAAGGCCAGGCTGGATGGGGCTCTCAGCTCTGAGTCTAGTGGAAGGTGTCCCTGCCCATGGCGGGGGGTTGGACTGAGATGCTCTTTAAGGTCCCTTCCAACCCAAACCATTCCATGATTCTGTGACTGGTGGGGGATGTGGTGGTCGGAGCTGGTGGGCACAGAGACCCCAAAATGATGGAGTTTTCCATTCTGGGTGGAGGAAGGAGGGGGCAGCAGAACTGACACCCTGGACTGCTGGTGGTCAGAGTTTGTCCTGTTTGGGAGACTGACTGATCTGGGTGTGAGTGTGGATGTGCTGGAGGGCAGGAAGGCTCTGCAGAGGGATCTGGACAGGCTGGATCAATAAGGCTAAGTGTCAGGGCCTGCCCTTGGGTCCCAACAACCCCCTGGAACGCTCCAGGCTGGGGGCAGAGGGGCTGGAGAGCTGCTCAGCAGGAAGGGACTTGGGGGTGCTGCTTGACAGGGGCTGGATATGAGGCAGAGTGTGCCCAGGGGGGCAAGAAGGCCAAGGGCATGGTGGCCTTTGTGGAGAAGAGTGTGGCCAGCAGGAGCAGAGAACTGATTGCCCCTCTGTGCTGGGCACTGGAGAGGCCCCACCTGGAGTGCTGTGTCCAGTTGTGGCCCCTCAGTGCCAAAAGGCCCTTGAGGGGCTGGAGCGTGTCCAGAGAAGGGACCGGAGCTGGGGAAGGCTCTGGAAAACATGTCTGCTGAGGGACGGCTGAGGGAACTGGGCTTGTTGAGTCTGGAGAAGGGGAGGTTCAGGGGGGACCTCATTGCTCTCTGCAATGACCTGAAAGGAGGTTTTAGTGGGATGAGGGTCGGTCTCTTCTTTAAAGCCTTTAGTGACAGAAGAGAGGAAACGGCCTTAAATTGTGTTGGGCAAGGTTCATATTAGATGTTAAAGAAACCTTTTTCCACTGAGAGAGTGTTCAGGCACTGGAACAAGTAGCCCAGGGAGGTGGTGGAGTCTCTGGAATTGTTCAGGTGTGTGGTGGGTTGACTGTGGTTGAACACCAGGTGCCCTCCCAGGCGCTCTATCACTCCCTAGCAGGTCAGGGGAGAGAGTAAGGTGGGAAAAAAAACAACTCGTGGGTTAAGACAGTTTATTTAAAGCCAAAGACAGCAGGGTTTGTTCTCTGCTTCCCATGAGCAGCCATGGTCGGCCACTCCCGAGGAGCAGGGCTTGGGTCCGCGGGACGGTTCCTCAGCAGGCAGCCATCAGACAATGAATGCCCCCCTCCTGCTCCCTGCCTCAGCTTTTAGAGCTGAGCTGACCTCCCATGGGCTGCAATGTCCCTTGGCTCAGTTGGGCTCAACTGGCCTGCTTGGGTCCCCTGCCAGGCTCTTGCCCTCAGCTAAGGAAGGAATGTCCCAGTGTTGGTGCTGTGCTCAGCAGTGGCCAAAACACTGGGGTGTTCTCAACCCCCTTCCAGCTGCCAATGCCAAGCCCAGCCCTGGGAGGGCTGCTGTGGGGAACTGAACTGCAGCTCAGCCAGACCCAACCCAAATATCTATGGCACATATTCTACAGAATCCATTCTTAGGTGTTGTATGATAGATCTATAAGATATTACAAATAATAAGCAATAATAAGGCAAGTGTCCTCCTTAGGGACACACCCACACATCCCCCCAAACTACTGCCTGGGTTTGTTCCCTGGGGGTCTCTGCAGCAGCAAGCACAGCCCCACACTGACTGCTCTGGGCTGTGCAGGCATTTGTGGTTCTGCCTGTCTCACACACCCCCCAACCTTGGGATGGATCTGGATGTCACTGGATGTGATGTCACAGGGGAGATGTGATGTCATAAGGGAGATGTGATGACATATTATGGTTGTGACGTTGGTAGATATGATATCACAGAAAGGATTATTTGATATCACAGGAGAGGTGTGATGTCATATGATGGATGTGATGTCATACGGGAAATGTGATGTCACAGGGTGGATGTGTTATCATAGGGAGCTGTGAGGTCACAGGGACGATGTGAGGTCACAGGGGAGCACGTGACATCACAGTGATATGATATCACAGGATATATGTGATGTCATATGATGGATGTGATATCATAGGACAGATGTGATGTCACAGGGAGGTGTGTTGTCACAGGAACGTGTGATGTCAGAGGGGAGGACGTGATGTCACAGGGATAATATGTTATCACATGAGAGATGTGATGTCATATGATGCATGTGACATCACAGGGGAGCTGTGATATCACATGAAAAATGTGATGTCACAGGACTGATATGATGTCATAGGGGAGATGTGGATGTCACAGGACGGATGTGATGTCACAGGGAGGATGTTATGTCACAGGGGAGCTGTGATGTCACAAGGGAGGACATGACATCACAGGGATGATCTGATATCACAAGGGAGATGTGATGTCTTATGATGGATGTGACGCCATAGGGAAGATGTGATGTCTCAGGAAGGACGTGATGTCACAGAGCAGGTGTGATATCATGGGGAGGATGTGATGTCACAGGAAAGATCTGATGTCACAGGGGAGCTGTGATTGTAACCGTTCGTTTGGATACATGTCCGGAATAAAGACATGTGCCAGAAATACTCCAACACACAAAATATCTTTTATTACAGTGAGAATAATAATAATAATAAACTTAGCAAGAGGAATCAAAAACTAAAAAGGATACAAATTAACTACCTTATCGGGTGGCATTAAAACAAATATTACAAACAGCATTTAATACAGTATTAACTAGTGAAAAGGGATACCAAGAAAGGATCTTAACACAATATTATGGATAACACGATATTGGTTAGTAAAAAGGGAAACTAAAGGAAAAATACCATAAACATAAAAGGGGAATTAAAGGAACACTAAAAGGATATTTAAAAGTTTGTTCTCTCAGTTGCTTACTATCAATAACCTGTGCTTACCCACACAGACAGGCCAGGGCTGCCAGGATCTGCAGCAGCTGGTCGGTGCCCGTGCTTAGCGGGTGTCCCGGCAGAACAACACAGTCTCCATGGCAGGATGAGGATCGCTCACCCCAGCAGTCCTGACACCCCATTTTATCAGCTCCACATTACACCACGTAGGGCCAGTACCCAGTATAAGGTGATGCCTGAGTGGCAGCCAAACCCCACCTGATCATCACCTCATGGCAACAGTCTGTGCATGCCCTGCTGTAGGGCAAGGGGCGAGCGACCCCTGCCCACATCATCTTCCTCCCATCATCATCTTTCTCACCCCTATGGATGACCTCTACCATTGTGTTTCAAGGGTAGATGTATCTGTCTTGCATTATGTAGCAAAACCAAGGAAGAACTCAGCTCTGATAATAGGGGATATCAAGCTGACTTGCTAAAAAGCACAATGGACCTTACAATTAACCTGTGCCATGAAGTTACATTGTACCATACTCTGGCTGGTTTCACATCCTAATATGATTCCGTTCTAACGCATCTATGCTCCATTGATCATGTAATTAAAAAGTACCCCACTTACATGGCACCTTTTGTCTGGCAGGAATCTTCATTTGGATTCAATTTTTCAGGAGGTGGGACAAGCCATTGTAGTACAGTGCTGAAAAAAGGGAACAGCAGCTCCTTCCACCAGGAAAAAAAGTCTGAATCCATTGGTTTCAGGTCCAGTTGTTGGGGCAGCCTGGGCACTTTTGGGGCAGCAAGAGTTTTCTGTGGTGGCACCTTTTGTCTAGGAGGAATCTTCATTTACATTAAATTTTCCAGGAGGTGGGACCGGCCATTGCAGTGCAGGGCTGAGAAAAGGGAACAGCACCTCTTTCCCTAAGGAAAAAAAGTCTGGAAGCTTTGGCTTCAGGTGTAGTTGTTGAAGCAACCTGGGCACTTCTTAGGCAGGACGAGTTTTCTGTGGTGGCACCTTTTGTCTGGCAGGAATCTTCAGTTGGAGTAAATTTTTCAGGAGGTGGGACCGGCCATTGCAGTGCAGGGCTGCAAAAAGGGAACAGCAGCTCTTTCCACCAGGAAAAAAAGTCTGGAAGCTTTGGCTTCAGGTGCAGTTCTTGCAGTCTGGGCACTTCTTGGGCAACAAGAGGTTCCTGTGGTGGCACCTTTTCTGCAGAAAGAATCTTCATTTGGATTCAATTTTCCAGGAGGTGGGACCGGCCATTGCAGCGCAGGGCTGAGAAAAGGGAACAGCAGCTCATTCCACCAGGAAAAAAAGTCTGGATTCTTTGGCTTTGAGGTGCAGTTGTTGGAGCAGCCTGGGCACTTCTTGGGTAGGAAGAGTTTTCCGTGGTGGCACCTTTTGTCTGGCAGGAATCTTCAGTTGGATTCAATTTTCCAGGAGGAGGGACAGGCCATTGCAGAGCAGGGCTGAAAAAAGGGAACAGCAGCTCCTTCCACCAGGAAAAAAAGTCGGGAAGCTTTGGCTTCAGGTGGAGTTGTTGGGGCAGCCTGGGCACTTCTTGGGCAGCAAGAGTTTTTTCTGGTGGCACATTTTGTCTGGCAGGAATCTTCATTTGGTGTAAATTTTCCAGGAGGAGGGACAGGTCATTGCAGAGCCAGGCTGAAAAAAGGGAACAGCAGCTCTTTCCACCAGGAAAAAAAGTCTGGAAGATTTGGTTTTGAGGTGGAGTTGTTGGGATAGTCTAGGCACTTCTTGGGCAACAAGAGTTTTCTGTGGTGGCACCTTTTGTCTAGGAGGAATCTTGATTTGGATTCAAAATTCCAGGAGGTGGGACCGGCCATTGGAGTGCAGGCCTGAAAAAAGGGAACAGCAGCTCCTTCCACCAGGAAAAAAGTCTGGAAGCTTTGGCTTCAGGTGGAGTTGTTGGAGAAGCCTGGGCATTTCTGGGTCAGCAATAACTTTCTGTGGTGGTACCTTTTATGTGGCAGGAATCTTCATTTAGAGAAAATTTTCCAGGAGGTGGGACAGGCCATTGCAGCGCAGGGCAGAAAAAAGGGAACAGCAGCTCCTTCCACCAGGAAAAAAATACTGGAGGCTTTGGCTTTGAGGTCAAGTTGTTGGGGTAGTCTGGGCACTTCTTGGGCAGCAAGAGTTTTCTGTGGTGGCACCTTTTGTCTGGCAGGAATCTTCATTTAGAGTAAATTTTCCAGGAGGTGGGACCGGCCATTGCAGCACAGGGCTGAAAAAAGGGAACAGCAGCTCCTTCCACCAGGAAAAAAAGACTGGAGGCCTTGGCTTGAGGTGTAGTTGTTGGAGAAGCCTGGGCATTTCTGGGTCAGCAAGAACTTTCTGTGGTGTTACCTTTTGTGTGGCAGGAATCTTCATTTAGAGTAAATTTTCCAGGAGGTGGGACCGGCCATTGCAGCGCAGGCCTGAAAAAAGGGAACAGTAGCTCTTCCACCAGGAAAAAAGTCTGGAAGCTTTGGCTTCAGGTGCAGTTGTTTGGGCAGCCTGGGCACTTCTTGGGCAGCAAGAGTTTTCTGTGGTGGCACCTTTTGTCTGGCAGGAATCTTCATTTAGAGTAAATTTTCCAGGAGGAGGGACAGGCCATTGCAGAGCCAGGTTGAAAAAAGGGAACAACAGCTCTTTCCACCAGGAAAAAAAGTCTGGAAGATTTGGTTTTGAGGTGGAGTTTTGGGATAGTCTGGGCACTTCTTGGGCAACAAGAGTTTTCTGTGGTGGCACCTTTTCTCTAAGAGGAATCTTGATTTGGATTCAAAATTCCAGGAGGTGGGACCGGCCATTGCAGCGCAGGGCTGAGAAAAGGGAACAGCACCTCTTTCCCTAAGGAAAAAAAGTCTGGAAGCTTTGGCTCTGAGGCTCAGTTGTTGGGGTAGTCTGGGCACTTCTTGGCCAGGAAGAACTTTCTGTGGTGGCACATTTTCTCTGACAGGAATCTTCATTTAGAGTAATATTTCCAGGAGGTGGGACCGGTCATTGCAGCGCAGAACTGAAAAAAGGCAACAGCAGCTCTTTCCACCAGGAAAAAAGTCTGGAAGCTTTGGCTTGAGGTGTAGTTGTTGTAGCAGCCTGGGCACTTCTTGGGCAGCAAGAGTTTTTTCTGGTGGCACCTTTTGTCGAGAAGGAATCTTCATTTGGATTCAAAATTCCAGGAGGAGGGACCAGCCATTGCAGCGCAGGGCAGAAAAAAGGGAACAGCAGCTCTTTCCCTAAGGAAAAAAAGTCTGGAAGATTTGGCTTTGAGGTGCAGTTCTTGGGGCAGCCTGGGCACTTCTCGGGAAGCAAAGACCTTTCCGTGGTGGCACCTTTTGTCTGGCAGGAGTCTTCAGTTGGATTCAATTTTCCAGGAGGTGGGACTGGCCATTGCAGCGCAGGCCTGAAAAAGAACAGCAGCTCCTTCCACCAGGAAAAAAAGTCTGGAAGCTTTGGCTTCAGGTGCAGTTCATGGGGCAGCCTGGGCACTTCTCGGGCAGCAAAGAGCTTTCTGTGGTGGCACCTTTTGTCTGGCAAAAATCCTCAGTTGGATTGAATTTTTCAGGAGGTGGGACCGGCCATTGTAGCACGGGGCTGAAGAAAGGGAACAGCAGCTCTTTCCACCAGGAAAATAAGTCTGGAAGCTTTGGCTTTGAGGTGCAGCTGCTGGCGCAGCCTGGGCACTTCTTGGGCAGCAAGACCTTTCTGTGGTGGCACCTTTTGTCTGACAGGAATCTTTATTTGGATTCAATTTTTCAGGAGGTGGGACCGGCCATTGCAGCGCAGGGCTGAAAAAAGGGAATCAGCAGCCCTTTCCCCCAAGAAAGAAAGTCTGGAAGCTTTGGCTTCAGGTGCAGTTATTGGGCCATCCTGGGCACTTCTTGGCCAGGAAGAACTTTCTGTGGTGGCACCTTTTGTCTGGCAGGAATCTTCATTTGGTTTCAATTTTTCAGGAGGTGGGACTGGCCATTGCAGCGCAGGGCTGAAAAAAGGGAACAGCAGCTCTTTCCACCAGGAAAAAAAGTCTGGAAGCTTTGGCTTAGAGGTGCAGTTGTTGGGGCAGCCTAAACACTTCTTGGACAGGAAGAGTTTTCTGTGGTGGCACCTTTTGTCTGACAGGAATCTTTATTTGGATTCAATTTTTCAGGAGGTGGGACCGGCCATTGCAGCGCAGGGCTGAAAAATAGAACAGCAGCTCTTTCCCTAAGGAAAAAAGTCTGGATCCTCTGGCTTCAGGTACAGTTGTTGGGGCAGCCTGGGAACTTCTTGGGAAGGAAGAATTTTCTGTGGTGGCACCTTTTGTCTGGCAGGAATCTTCTGTTGGATTTAATTCTTCAAAAGGTGGGCCAGGCCATTGAATCACAGGCCTGAAAAAAGGGAACAGCAGCTCTTTCCACCAGGAAAAAAAGTCGGGAAGCTTTGCTTTCAGGTGTGGTTGGTTGGGCAGCCTGTGAACTTCTTGGGCAGCAAGAACTTTCTGTGGTGGCACCATTTGTCTGGCAGGAATCTTCATTTGGATTCAATTTTTCAAGAGGTGGGACGGGCCATTGCAGCGCAGGGGTGAAAAAAGGGAACAGCAGCTCTTTCCCTAAGGAAAAAAAGTCAGGAAGCTTTGGCTTTGAGGTGCAGTTGTTGGGGCAGCCTGGGCACTTCTTTGGCAGCAAAGAGCTTTCTGTGGTGGCACCTTTTGTCTGGCAGGAATCTTCATTTAGAGAAAATTTTTAAGGAGTTGTGACAGGCCATTGTAGCTCAGGCCTGAGAAAAGGGAACAGCAGCTCTTTCCCTAAGGGATAAAAAAGTCGGGATCCTTTGGCTTCAGGTGCAGTTGTTGGGGCAGTTTAGGCAATTCTGGGGCAGCAAGAACTTTCGGTGGTGGCACCCTTTGTCTTGTAGGAATCTTGATTTGGATTCAATGTTCCAGGAGGTGGGACTGGCCATTGCAGCGCATGGCAGAAAAAAGGGAACAGCAGCTCTTTCCCTAAGGAAAAAAAGTCTGGAAGCTTTGGCTTTGAGGTGCAGTTGTTGGGGCAGCCTGGGAACTTCTTGGGCAGGAAGAACTTTCGGTTCTGGTACCTTTTGACTGGCAGGAATCTTCTGTTGGATTTAATTTTTCAAAAGGTGGGACAAGCCATTGCAGCGCAGGGCTGAAAAAAGGGAACAGCAGCTCTTTCCCTAAGAAAAAAAAGTCTGGATCCTCTGGTTTCAGGTGTTATTGGTGGGGCAGCCTGGGCATTTCTCGAGCAGCAAGACCTTTCTTGTGGTGGCACCTTTTGTTTGGCAGGAATCTTCATTTGGATTCAATTTTCCAGGAAGTGGGACAGGCCATTGCAGCGCAGGGCTGAAAAAAGGGAACAGCAACTCTTTCCACCAGGAAAAAAAGACTGGAAGCTGTGGCTTTGAGGTGCAGTTCTTGGGGCAGCCTGGGCACATCGTTGGCAGGAAGAACTTTCTGTGGAGGCACTTTTGTCTGGCAGGAATCTTCATTTGGATTCAATGTTCCAGGAGGTGGGACCGGCCATTGCAGCGCAGGCCTGAAAAAAGGGAACAGCAGCTCTTTCCATCAGGAGAAAAAGGCTGGAAGCTTTGGCTTCAGGTGTAGTTGGTGAAGCATGGGCACTTCTTGGGAAGGAAGCGTTTTCTGTGGTGGCACCTTTTGTCTGGCAGGAATCTTATGTGGGATTTAATTTTTCAAAAGGTAGGACAGGCCATTGCAGCGCAGGGCTGAAAAAGGGAATAGCAGCTCTTTCCACCAGGAAAAAAAGGCTGGAAGCTTTGGCTTTGAGGTGCAGTTGGTGGGGCAGCCTGGGCACTTCTGGGGTAGCAAGAGCTTTCTGTGGTGGCACCTTTTGTCTGGCAGGAATCTTCATTTGCATTGAATTTTTTAGTAGGTGGGACCGGTCATTGCAGCGCAGGGCTGAAAAAAGGGAACAGCAGCTCTATCTCTAAGGAAAAAAAGTCTGGAAGCTTTGGCTTTGAGGTGCAGTTGGTGCAGCCTGGGCACATCTTGGGCAGCAAGAACTTTCTGTGGTGGCACCTTTTGTGTGGCAGGAATCTTCATTTGGAGTAAATTTTTCAGGAGGTGGGACAAGCCATTGTAGCACGGTGCTGAAAAAGGGAACAGCAGATCTTTCCACAAAAAAAAAAAAGTCTGGATCCTTTGGCTTCAGGTGCAGTTGTTGGGGCAGCCCGGGCACTTCTTGGTCAGCAAGACCTTTCTTGTGGTGGCACCTTTTGTCTGGTAGGAATCTTCAATTGGATTCAGTGTTCCAGGAGGTGGGACCGGCCATTGAGAGCAGGGCTGAAAAAAGGGAACAGCAGCTCCTTCCACCAGGAAAAAAAGTCTGGAAGCTTTAGCTTCAGGTGCAGTTGGTGGGGCAGCCTGGGCACTTCTTGGGCAGCAAGAACTTTCTGTGGTGGCACCTTTTGTCGAGCAGGAATCTACATTTCGATTCAATCTTTTAAAATGTGAGACCGCCCCTTGCAGCACAAAGCAGAAAAAAGGGAACATCAGTTCTTTCCTTAAGGAAAAAAAGTCTGGAAGCTTTGGCTTCAGGTGCAGTTGTTTGGGAAGCCTGGGAACTTCTTGGGCAGGAAGAGTTTTCTCTGGTGGCACCTTTTGTTTGGCAGAAATCTTCATTTGGATTGAAGTTTTCAGGAGGTGGGACCAGCCATTGCAGCGCAGGGCTGAAAAAAGGGAACAGCAGCTCTTTCCACCAGGAAAAAAAGTCTGGAAGCTTTGGCTTTGAGGTACAGTTGTTGGGGCAGCCTAAACACTTCTTGGACAGGAAGAGTTTTCTGTGGTGGCACCTTTTGTCTGACAGGAATCTTTATTTGGATTCAATTTTTCAGGAGGTGGGACCGGCCATTGCAGCGCAGGGCTGAAAAATGGAACAGCAGCTCTTTCCCTAAGGAAAAAAGTCTGGATCCTCTGGCGTCAGGTACAGTTGTTGGGGCAGCCTGGGAACTTCTTGGGAAGGAAGAATTTTCTGTGGTGGCACCTTTTGTCTGGCAGGAATCTTCTGTTGGATTTAATTCTTCAAAAGGTGGGACAGGCCATTGAATCACAGGCCTGAAAAAAGGGAACAGCAGCACTTTCCACCAGGAAAAAAAGTCTGGAAGCTTTGGCTTCAGGTGTGGTTGGTTGGGCAGCCTGGGAACTTCTTGGGCAGCAAGAACTTTCTGTGGTGGCACCATTTGTCTGGCAGGAATCTTCATTTGGATTCAATTTTTCAAGAGCTGGGACGGGCCATTGCAGCGCAGGGGTGAAAAAAGGGAACAGCAGCTCTTTCCACCAGGGAAAAAAGTCTGGAAGCTTTGGCTTCAGGTGCAGTTATTGGGCCATCCTGGGCACTTCTTGGCCAGGAAGAACGTTCTGTGGTGGCACCTTTTGTCTGGCAGGAATCTTCATTTAAATTCCATTTTCCAGGAGGTGGGACCAGTCATTGCAGAGCAGGGCTGAAAAAGAGAACAGCAGCTCTTTCCCTAAGGAAAAACAAACAACTGGAAGCTTGGCTTCCAAGTGTAAATTGGTGGCAGCCGGGCATTCTGGGCAGCAAGACCTTTCTGTGGTGGCTACCCTTTTTGTTGGCAGGAATCTTCATTTGAGGAAATTTTCCCAGGAGGTGGGACCGGCCATTGCAGCGCAGGGCAGCATAAACGGGAACAGCCAGCCCTCTTTCCCTAAGGAAAAAAAGTGGAAAGTCTTGGCTTTGAGGTGCCGTTGGGGGGCAGCTGCGGCACTTCTTGGGCAGGCAAAGAGCTTTCTGTGGTGGCACCTTTTGTCGGGTCGGAATCTTCATTTAGAGAAAATTTTTAAGGAGTTGTGACAGGCCATTGTAGCTCAGGCCTGAGAAAAGGGAACAGCAGCTCTTTCCCTGAGGAATAAAAAAGTCGGGATCCTTTGGCTTCAGGTGCAGTTGTTGGGGCAGTTTAGGCAATTCTGGGGCAGCAAGAACTTTCGGTGGTGGCACCCTTTGTCTTGTAGGAATCTTCATTTGGATTCAATGTTCCAGGAGGTGGGACCGGCCATTGCAGCACAGGGATGAACCCAATTGGAAACCAGCAGCCCTTCCACAAGGACAAAAAAGTCGGGAAGCTTTGGCTTCACGTGCAGTTCTTGGGGCAGCCTGGGCACTTGTGGGGCAGCAAGAACTTTCTGTGGTGGTACCTTTTGTCTGGCAGCAATCTTCAGCTGGATTGAATTTTTCAGGAGGTGGGACCGGCCATTGCAGCGCAGGGGAGAAAAAATGGAACAGCAGCTCTTTTCCTAAGGAAAAAAAGTCTGGAAATTTTGGCTCTGAGGTGCAGTTGTTTGGGGTCAGCTGGGAACTTCTTGTGCAGAAGAGTTTTCTGTGGTGGCACCTTTTGTTTGGCAGAAATCTTCATTTGGATTGGAGTTTTCAGGAGGTGGGACCAGCCATTGCAGCGCAGGGCTGAAAAAAGGGAACAGCAGCTCTTTCAACCATGAAAAAAGGACTGGAACCTTTGGCTTCAGGTACAGGTGTTGGGGCAGCCTGGGAACTTCTTGGGCAGGAAGACCTTTCTGTGGTGGCACCTTTTGTCTGGCAGGAATCTTCATTTGGATTCAATTTTTCAGGAGGTGGGACTGGCCATTGCAGCGCAGGGCTGAAAAAAGGGAACAGCAGCTCTTTCCACCAGGAAAAAAAGTCGGGAAGCTTTGGTTTTGAGGTGCAGTTGTTGGGGCAGCCTAAACACTTCTTGGACAGGAAGAGTTTTCTGTGGTGGCACCTTTTGTCTGACAGGAATCTTCATTTGGATTCAATTTTTCAGGAGGTGGGACCGGCCATTGCAGCGCAGGGCTGAAAAAGGGAACAGCAGCTCTTTCCCTAAGGAAAAAAGTCTGGATCCTCTGGCTTCAGGTACAGTTGTTGGGGCAGCCTGGGAACTTCTTGGGAAGGAAGAATTTTCTGTGGTGGCACCTTTTGTCTGGCAGGTATCTTCTGTTGGATTTAATTTTTCAGAAGGTGGGACAGGTCATTGAATCACAGGCCTGAAAAAAGGGAACAGCAGCTCTTTCCACCAGGAAAAAAAGTCGGGAAGCTTTGCTTTCAGGTGTGGTTGGTTGGGCAGCCTGGGAACTTCTTGGGCAGCAAGAACTTTCTGTGGTGGCACCATTTGTTTGGCAGGAATCTTCATTTGGATTCAATTTTCCAAGAGGTGGGACCGGCCATTGCAGCGCAGGGCTGAAAAAAGGGAGCAGCTCTTTCCACCAGGAAAAAAAGTCTGGAAGCTTTGGCTTCAGGTGCAGTTATTGGGCCATCCTGGGCACTTCTTGGCCAGGAAGAACTTTCTGTGGTGGCACCTTTTGTCTGGCAGGAATCTTCATTTAAATTCCATTTTCCAGGAGGTGGGACCAGTCATTGCAGAGCAGGGCTGAAAAAGAGAACAGCAGCTCTTTCCCTAAGGGAAAAAAAAACTGGAAGCTTTGGCTTCAGGTGTAATTGGTGGGGCAGCCTGGGCACTTCTTGGGCAGCAAGACCTTTCTGTGGTGGCACCTTTTGTCTGGCAGGAATCTTCATTTAGAGAAAATTTTCCAGGAGGTGGGACCGGCCATTGCAGCGCAGGCCTGAAAAAAGGGAACAGCAGCTCTTTCCCTAAGGAAAAAAAGTCAGGAAGCTTTGGCTTTGAGGTGCAGTTGTTTGGGCAGCCTGGGCACTTCTTGGGCAGCAAAGAGCTTTCTGTGGTGGCACCTTTTGTCTGGCAGGAATCTTCATTTAGAGAAAATTTTTAAGGAGTTGTGACAGGCCATTGTAGCTCAGGCCTGAGAAAAGGGAACAGCAGCTCTTTCCCTAAGGAATAAAAAAGTCGGGATCCTTTGGCTTCAGGTGCAGTTGTTGGGGCAGCCTGGGAACTTCTTGGGCAGGAAGAACTTTCTGTTGTGGTACCTTTTGTCTGGCAGGAATCTTCATTTGGATTCAATGTTCCAGGAGGTGGGACCGGCCATTGCAGCGCAGGCCTGAAAAAAGGGAACAGCAGCTCTTTCCATCAGGAGAAAAAGGCTGGAAGCTTTGGCTTCAGGTGTACTTGGTGAAGCATGGGCACTTCTTGGGAAGGAAGAGTTTTCTGTGGTGGCACCTTTTGTCTGGCAGGAATCTTCTGTGGGATTTAATTTTTCAAAAGGTAGGACAGGCCATTGCAGCGCAGGGCTGAAAAAGGGAATAGCCGCTCTTTCCACCAGGAAAAAAAGGCTGGAAGCTTTGGCTTTGAGGTGCAGTTGTTGGGGCAGCCTGGGCACTTCTGGGGCAGCAAGAGCTTTCTGTGGTGGCACCTTTTGTCTGGCAGGAATCTTCATTTGCATTGAATTTTTCAGGAGGTGGGACAGGCCATTGCAGCGCAAGGCTGAAAAAAGGGAACAGCAGCTCTATCTCTAAGGAAAAAAAGTCTGGAAGCTTTGGCTTTGAGGTGCAGTTGCTGCAGCCTGGGCACATCTTGGGCAGCAAGAACTTTCTGTGGGGGCACCTTTTGTTAGGCAGGAATCTTCATTTGGAGTATATTTTTCAGGAGGTGGGACAAGCCATTGTAGCACGGTGCTGAAAAAGGGAACAGCAGATCTTTCCACGAAAAAAAAAAGTCTGGATCCTTTGGCTTCAGGTGCAGTTGTTGGGGCAGCCTGGGCACTTCTTGGTCAGCAAGACCTTTCTTGTGGTGGCACCTTTTGTCTGGTAGGAATCTTCAGTTGGATTCAGTGTTCCAGGAGGTGGGACCGGCCATTGAGAGCAGGGCTGAAAAAAGGGAACAGCAGCTCTTTTCACCACGAAAAAAGGTTGGAAGCTTTGGCTTCACGTGCAGTTCTTGGGGCAGCCTGGGCACTTGTGAGGCAGCAAGAACTTTCTGTGGTGGTACCTTTTGTCTGGCAGCAATCTTCAGCTGGATTGAATTTTTCAGGAGGTGGGACCGGCCATTGCAGCGCAGGGGAGAAAAAATGGAACAGCAGCTCTTTTCCTAAGGAAAAAAAGTCTGGAAATTTTGGCTCTGAGGTGCAGTTGTTGGTGCACCCTGGGTACTTCAAGGGCAGAAAAAAGACCTTTCTGTTGGTGGCACCTTTTGTCTGGTAGGAATCTTCAGCTGGATTCAATTTTCCAGGAGGTGGGACAGGCCATTGCAGCGCAGGGCTGAAAAATGGAACAGCAGCTCTTTGCACCAGGAAAAAAAGTCTGGAAGCTTTAGCTTCAGGTGCAGTTGGTGGGGCAGCCTGGGCACTTCTTGGGCAGCAAGAACTTTCTGTGGTGGCACCTTTTGTCGAGCAGGAATCTACATTTCGATTCAATCTTTTAAAAGGTGAGACCGCCCCTTGCAGCACAAAGCAGAAAAAAGGGAACATCAGTTCTTTCCTTAAGGAAAAAAAGTCTGGAAGCTTTGGCTTCAGGTGCAGTTGTTTGGGAAGCCTGGGAACTTCTTGGGCAGGAAGAGTTTTCTGTGGTGGCACCTTTTGTTTGGCAGAAATCTTCATTTGGATTGAAGTTTTCAGGAGGTGGGACCAGCCATTGCAGCGCAGGGCTGAAAAAAGGGAACAGCAGCTCTTTCAACCATGAAAAAAGGACTGGAACCTTTGGCTTCAGGTACAGTTGTTGGGGCAGCCTGGGAACTTCTTGGGCAGGAAGACCTTTCTGTGGTGGCACCTTTTGTCTGGCAGGAATCTTCATTTGGATTCAATTTTTCAGGAGGTGGGACTGGCCATTGCAGCGCAGGGCTGAAAAAAGGGAACAGCAGCTCTTTCCACCAGGAAAAAAAGTCTGGAAGCTTTGGTTTTGAGGTGCAGTTGTTGGGGCAGCCTAAACACTTCTTGGACAGGAAGAGTTTTCTGTGGTGGCACCTTTTGTCTGACAGGAATCTTTATTTGGATTCAATTTTTCAGGAGGTGGGACCGGCCATTGCAGCGCAGGGCTGAAAAATGGAACAGCAGCTCTTTCCCTAAGGAAAAAAGTCTGGATCCTCTGGCTTCAGGTACAGTTGTTGGGGCAGCCTGGGAACTTCTTGGGAAGGAAGAATTTTCTGTGGTGGCACCTTTTGTCTGGCAGGAATCTTCTGTTGGATTTAATTCTTCAAAAGGTGGGACAGGCCATTGAATCACAGGCCTGAAAAAAGGGAACAGCAGCTCTTTCCACCAGGAAAAAAAGTCGGGAAGCTTTGCTTTCAGGTGTGGTTGGTTGGGCAGCCTGGGAACTTCTTGGGCAGCAAGAACTTTCTGTGGTGGCACCATTTGTCTGGCAGGAATCTTCATTTGGATTCAATTTTTCAAGAGGTGGGACGGGCCATTGCAGCGCAGGGGTGAAAAAAGGGAACAGCAGCTCTTTCCACCAGGAAAAAAAGGCTGGAAGCTTTGGCTTCAGGTGCAGTTATTGGGTCATCCTGGGCACTTCTTGGCCAGGAAGAACTTTCTGTGGTGGCACCTTTTGTCTGGCAGGAATCTTCATTTAAATTCCATTTTCCAGGAGGTGGGACCAGTCATTGCAGAGCAGGGCTGAAAAAGAGAACAGCAGCTCTTTCCCTAAGGAAAAAAAAAACTGGAAGCTTTGGCTTCAGGTGTAATTGGTGGGGCAGCCTGGGCACTTCTTGGGCAGCAAGACCTTTCTGTGGTGGCACCTTTTGTCTGGCAGGAATCTTCATTTAGAGGAAATTTTCCAGGAGGTGGGACCGGCCATTGCAGCGCAGGCCTGAAAAAAGGGAACAGCAGCTCTTTCCACCAGGAAAAAAAGTCAGGAAGCTTTGGCTTTGAGGTGCAGTTGTTGGGGCAGCCTGGGCACTTCTTGGGCAGCAAAGAGCTTTCTGTGGTGGCACCTTTTGTCTGGCAGGAATCTTCATTTAGAGAAAATTTTTAAGGAGTTGTGACAGGCCATTGTAGCCCAGGCCTGAGAAAAGGGAACAGCAGCTCTTTCCCTAAGGAATAAAAAAGTCGGGATCCTTTGGCTTCAGGTGCAGTTGTTGGGGCAGTTTAGGCAATTCTGGGGCAGCAAGAACTTTTGGTGGTGGCACCCTTTGTCTTGTAGGAATCTTCATTTGGATTCAATGTTCCAGGAGGTGGGACCGGCCATTGCAGCGCATGGCAGAAAAAAGGGAACAGCAGCTCTTTCCACCAGGAAAAAAAGTCTGGAAGCTTTGGCTTTGAGGTCCAGTTGGTGGGGCAGCCTGGGCACTTCTTGGGAAGCAAAGAGCTTTCTGTGGTGGCACCTTTTGTCTGGCAGGAATCTTCATTTGCATTGAATTTTTCAGGAGGTGGGACAGGCCATTGCAGCGCAGGGCTGAAAAAAGGGAACAGCAGCTCTGTCTCTAAGGAAAAAAAGTCTGGAAGCTTTAGCTTCAGGTGCAGTTGGTTAAGCATGGGCAACTTCTTGGTAAAGGAAGAGTTGTCTGTGGTGGCAACCTTTGTCTGGGCAGAATATTCTGTGGGATTTAATTTTTCCAAAGGTAGGACAGGCCAATTTCAGAGCAGGCTGAAAAAGGAATACAGCTCTTTCCACCGGAAAAAAAGGCTGGAAGCTTTGGTTTGAGGTGCACTGTTGGGGCAGCCTGGGCACTTTCTGTGGCAGAAAGAGCTTCTGTGGTGCACTTTTGTCTGGCAGGAATCTTCAATTTGCATTGAATTTTGCGAGGAGGTGGACAGGCCAGTGCAGCGCAGCTGAAAAGGGGAACAGCGCTCCTGTCTCACGGAAAAAAAGTCTGGAACTTTGGGCTTTGAGGTGCAGTTGGTGCAGCCTGGGCACCAATCTTGGGCAGCAAAACTTTCTGTGGGGGCACCTTGTTAGGCAGGAATCTGCATTTGGTTCAAAATTTTCAGAGATGGGACAAGCCAGTGGAGCAACGGTGCTGAAAAAAGGGAACAGCAGCTCTTTCCACCAGGAAAAAAAGTCTGGAAGCTTTGGCTTTGAGGTGCAGTTGTTGGGGCAGCCTGGGCACTTCTTGGTCAGCAAGACCTTTCTTGTGGTGGCACCTTTTGTCTGGTAGGAATCTTCAGTTGGGTTCAGTGTTCCAGGAGGTGGGACCGGCCATTGAGAGCAGGGCTGAAAAAAGGGAACAGCAGCTCTTTTCACCACGAAAAAAGGTTGGAAGCTTTGGCTTCACGTGCAGTTCTTGGGGCAGCCTGGGCACTTGTGAGGCAGCAAGAACTTTCTGTGGTGGTACCTTTTGTCTGGCAGCAATCTTCAGCTGGATTGAATCTTTCAGGAGGTGGGACCGGCCATTGCAGCGCAGGGGAGAAAAAATGGAACAGCAGCTCTTTTCCTAAGGAAAAAAAGTCTGGAACTTTTGGCTCTGAGGTGCAGTTGTTGGTGCACCCTGGGTACTTCAAGGGCAGAAAAAAGACCTTTCTGTTGGTGGCACCTTTTGTCTGGTAGGAATCTTCAGCTGGATTCAATTTTCCAGGAGGTGGGACAGGCCATTGGAGCGCAGGGCTGAAAAAAGGGAACAGCAGCTCCTTCCACCAGGAAAAAAAGTCTGGAAGCTTTAGCTTCAGGTGCAGTTGGTGGGGCAGCCTGGGCACTTCTTGGGCAGCAAGAACTTTCTGTGGTGGCACCTTTTGTCGAGCATGAATCTACATTTCGATTCAATCTTTTAAAAGGTGAGACCGCCCCTTGCAGCACAAAGCAGAAAAAAGGGAACATCAGTTCTTTCCTTAAGGAAAAAAAGTCTGGAAGCTTTGGCTTCAGGTGCAGTTGTTTGGGGCAGCCTGGGAACTGCTTGGGCAGGAAGAGTTTTCTGTGGTGGCACCTTTTGTTTGGCAGAAATCTTCATTTGGATTGAAGTTTTCAGGAGGTGGGACCAGCC
>NW_024103577.1:11741-38966 GCF_003945595.2 Pipra filicauda | reverse complement strand
ATACCACCTAGGGAGTCTTTCTGCTCTGCCTTTTGCAATCGGATATGTCTATCTCGCATTGGCCTCCTAAGCCACCAGCGTGCTTGTAACAAATGTGGATGGAGCCTTCTTAAATCTTCGTTCGAGAAGCCCAGCCACGATGATGTGTTTAAGACGGGTGTTCCATAATTTAGTGTTCTCACTGAAACCATGCAAATCGTGCGCCACTCGCTCACTTCCCACTCCTCCTTTCCTTCCCACTCCCCCTCCACCCGGAGGCAGGCTGGACGGGAGAATTGGAGGCACAAAAGGTAAAGAGGGCAGGCTGAGATAAGAACAACTTACTGGAAACGGCAATGAAATAAGAAAACAGTACAGCAACAGAACAGTAACAGAAACAATACTAATAACCGAGTGTCCAAGGGAGGCAAATGACTCACACATGATTGCTCACCAGTTGGTGCCCAACTTTGCCACCACGCACACAACCTGGAAGAGACCCCTTCCCCTATCCTTGACAAAATGAGGAATAACCTCTATGTCCTGGCTGTGCCCCCTCCTGGATACTGCCCAAATTAACACTGCCCTGACCAGAAGCAGGACAATCACCTTCAGGATCTGCAGCACAGCTTTCGGCTCTGCACCGGAGGCACTGGATCCCTCCAGGCCAGGGAGGGGAGACATCAGAGATGAGCAGACTTTGGAAATCCCTCACCTCTCACTCCGGCCCATTTTTTCTCATTTTATGGGATGGAAGAATACATACCCAACTCCTCCCAATGTCCTTCTCACTGGAAATCCCCTGAGCTTTGATTCCTTTGCTGACATGCTGCTTCCTCTGGGAAAAGCAGCCAGAAAACCCAAGGCCATTGCTTTGAGTGAAGGTCTTTCTTAGAACACTTTTCCTGAAGTGCACCCAGGAAGGCTGGGCTGCAGCAGCACATGGCCCCCATGGCTTTGCTACATCTCCTCCAGAACACCTGGAAGCCCTTCTCTCACCATCCAGCCCTGTCTTCCCCACCCCACAGGGATGCTGCCGAGGAGTTAACAAACTTCACAGTTCAATCCTGATATCCCACTGCTGACTGGGATGGGGGGAGACCAGGGGCAGTTTTGGCCCCCATCAGCACCAGCTCTTGGGACAGCCAGGCTCTCTCCTGACATGCGGGCTCATCTCTGCAGCTTTGCTGTCCTCCACAGGGCGTTTGCTGAAAAAAATCATCTTCTAGAAAAGATAGATGACACCAGCCCAGGGGTCAGCAGCACCACATGAGAGCTTGGCAAGATGCCCTGAGGACAGCCAGGCCAGGCAGAGAGAGGTGGAAGGACCACAGGGGCTCTCTGAAGCAGCCCCATTGTACAACATAGACAATGGGGCTAAATAAACACTGGGCTGAAAGATGAGAGTGCTCTTCCAAGGGAAATTTACAGCTGCTGGACAGGCCTGGGGCTCTTGCTGGAAAGCTTCAGTCTCTGGGCTCCCGGTGCCCAAAGGCATTGCAGATAACTCCTTCTCAAGCAATGGTAGGGAGCAGGGTGGAGAAGTCAAGGATGAGGCAGATCAGAAAGACTGGGGCAGCACAAAGAGATCTACAAGGGAGAGAGACAGCATCTGAAAGGCACTCCTTGCTGACCTATGAGCTGGTGCCGTGGGCTCTACAACTGCTGCCTGCAGTCAGCTTGGAAGCTCCGGCAGTTTTAACAGGAGGTTTGTCTGCAAACAAGATGCAGAGACGTTACGATGATGGATGCGGGTATATTCCTGACCTAGGCTCTCCAGAGGGAGATTCGCTGTCTCCTCATGGGCCATAGAGGCTTTTAATACGGGATGAACTTCACTTGGTCTCCCCAAGCTCATGTCCAACCTGTTCCATGGCCTCTGACTGCGATCTGCTGTCCACCTAGCTTCATCCCCCCTCACAACCCTGGGGACTCCTTGGAGATGAATGGCTGCTGTGCCAGCACCTACTGCTCCAGGAAGGGAGTGCAAGGGGAAGATGCTACACTCGCAGGTGCAAAGAAGGTTCATTTTGCCATGGGATCCCAGGAGGTCACCATGCACATCGTCAATGGGGTCTGAAAAAAAGAAAACTTACAGATGTTGAGGCAGCTGAGCTCATCAAGCACATGTAGAAAAGCTCCTGATTTCAGTATGGCTGGCTCTTTTGAAATGCCCCAGGAAGGAAGATTTGGTCTCAGGCATCATCAGCCTCATTGGCCAGTCTAGAGAGAACTGCCTGGACTTGAATCAGAAGTCTGTGGATAAGAGATTTAGCTTCATTTAGCTAGAAATGGGATATCTCTCTCCAGTGAGCCAGCTGCTTGCCATTCCGTTAGTCCCTGACCACAGGCAGCACTGAATCTGGGATCTCTCCCCCTCCAGTTTCTCAGAGTCCCTGGGTAACCCTGAAAGCACTGCTTCAGTATCAGCTTCTGCAAGAGGCCTTCCAAAAAGCAGCTAGGGGATTAGGTGAGGGGAAGAACCAGAAAATCGCACACATTCTTCCCTGGGTTCGTGAAAGACAATAAGAAAGAAATACAAGACCCCCAAAAGCAAGTCCACTTGATGGGAGCGGCAGGTGAGCATCTCTGGTTCAGTAGTGATACGACGCACTCAACTGCAGCTTGCAGACAAGAATCCTGAAACCTTCCAGTAGCCAAGATTGCCACCTGATCCCAAGGTCCCCTGTCCTCTGCCCCATGCATTTCCACGGGACCAAAGCCCCTATGCACAGCAAAAGGAAAGTATGTGAATGTACACACATGGTAACTTGCTCCTGGCCTTTTCAGCCTATGGAGGAAGACAACTTCCCTCATTAGAAAATGAAGCAGGTCTGACCTGGACTTTCTCAAAACACTCTAAAGCCAGAGGCAGGTTTCTCCCACAAGCGACAGCAAAGCCCTCCTCCTGCCCATGTTGTTTGGGAAATGGCACAAGAACCAGGAGAATCCCAGAGAGATTCACACCTTCAGAGACACCAGTGAGTGCAGCCCCTCCTGACATCATCCGCGCAGAAGCCTCCAGCCCTTGGGATGACTTTGCCTCCTAACAGAGGTGCCAGAGCATCTGATCTGGATTTACCAGGCCTGCCTTAGTACCAGGCCACAATAATTGTCGCAGCATCCCAGCCTTTCCTTGCTCGAGCCAGTCTGTTTATAGGTTGTTTGGATCTCCACCTCCACATTGCAGGGGGCTTGAACACCACTGATCACATCCACTTCTACCTCTGACCTGAAGGGAGAGGAAGATTTCCCCGTTTGCTGTTGTGGCAAGTGGCGCCTCTCTGCAAGAGCTTTCATCTCCTGCTCGGGGCCCCTCTGCACTGGCCAGGCTCACTCCATGCTGCTGGACCTCTCCCAGCCCCTCTAAGCAGGGCTCCGGTCAAGTCTTCGTAACAACTCCCCATTCCTCAGAATAGCTTGGCACTCCTGTAGCAGTTTGGGTGGGGAATGCCAAACTCACACCAACGAATGGCTCTGTCCAATCACCTGAGGAGCAGCAGGTACCACCCAGTGCGGAGGTCAGCGCTTGAATAAAGACCTCCCCAACTTTTCTGGGTGCAGCTGGTAAGGCGATTTTGTTATAAAAGTAGCGGGGCAACTGAACTGCTTAAAGGGAGGAACAAAAGGGCACAGAAAGCACTGTGCAAAATGGCTCCAGCCTTAAATAACGTGGGTAAGGAAGGCACTGGAACAGAAGATGGGGTTTAGGCGGAGCATGCAAATTACAACCAATCCTAGGAGATGGGGGCTGAACATAACCCTATGCGGTACTGCGTCAAGTATCAACCAATGAAAGGACAGAACATACGCACAGTGCAATACAATACAACAACTTCTATGCAAAATCTACAATTTCCTTATTAATTACACATTTTTAGACTGCCACAACCCAGCCTGCCCCATGCAGAGCCCTGGGGGTGGCTCCTGCTACACCCAATGCCAGAAGAACACCACAGGAGACCCTGGGGAGGGAAGAAGGGAAGGAAAGAAGGAAATCTCAGTGCTATGCATCTGGAGCAGCTGGGGGAACTCCAGTGCCTCCCAAGACGCCCTGTCAGACACGTGAGGAACTGCAGAGTCGAGAGCTCTCCCCACGCACCCCTACGGCCCGCTCCGAAATAAATACCGTTGACTGCCCAGGGAAGGTCCCCTTCAGAGTAGCGACACGATCCCCGTAGCCCTTTGCTCTGGATTCCCCCGCCCATTCCTGGCCTCACCCCTTTGTGCCCAGAGCCCACTAGCTTTGAGCTACAGGGAGCAGAGGGGCTCTGTTGCCACCCTGTCAGGCGGCGTGAGCTGTAGAACAGCTCCAGTGGCCAAGTGCAGGGCTGAGCTCTCCATGGGACTGTGTCTGGCTTCAGGCAGTTTTCTGACAGGGAATGGGACTATTCTAGCCCAAAGGGAGCAATCAGGATCCAACATCTGCTTTGTTTAAGGCTGTCAGGAGCCTTCTTGGTCGCTTATCCTTTGATTTTTGTCCAAATCTTGAAGTGGTTTGGATGAGGTACAAAAAGGAGGGGCAGAAAGCATGCCTTCCTCCCCCATAGACACGTTTTCCCCTCAGATCAGGGGGATCAGACCAAACCTCTGGTGGGAGCTGTTTTATTAAGCTTGTCAGACCTTGAACATCAGGGGAGCTGTGTACAGCTCGTGGCAGCAGGTGCTGGGGCCTTGGCCAGTGTCACCTGGAAGGGGAAAGGAGGAAAGGGGACCAGCACGGATCCCTGCTGCCCTGCATATCCCCTGAGCCAAGGGACACTTATGGACAGTTGTTCTGCACCTCCCCCTGTCCCCTTTGGGTCAGGGCTATCACCTGACACTGCGGTGACAGACGGGTTCCTCAGGATATCCTTGGCAGAATGATGACGGCACTGAGTCATAGTGTAGTGGTTTGGACTTTGTTTTCCCCCAGAGGCTAAAGAAAAGTGGTAGACCCCAAGGGGTGGAAACCCCTGGAAGTTTTGAAGTTCTGCCCAATGGGCGCTCCTGCAAAAATGTAAACATATCACAACCAGACCGGAAGAGATGAGTTGTAGTTTGGGTTTTTGTAGGAGAGGTGGCCATGTTGTAGAGCCACGAGGAAGGGGCTCTAAGCCCCTTGGGCCCTCTGGGGCCTCCCAGCCCTTGGCTGGGGGGCTGCAGGGACCTGGAACAGCATAAAGCTGGGCTAGGTGCCTGTAGTTATGCCGGGAGATGTTTTCTCCATGGACGCAGAGCAGCAGCTGACGCTGACCAGAGAAACGGTGGCAGAGAGCCAGAGATAAGGACCTGAACCAGAGGAGCAGCAGAAACAACATGCAACACCGCAGAGAAGACTCCTGGAAAGGGAGGAGAAAGAGAGCCAGCAACTGAGACAGAGAGTTTGGGGTAAGACTGTACCAGATTCCCCAAAACTCCCTTGGAGACCCTCTTGGAGGAGAGGGACATAGACTCCTATTAAGGAGAAAAGTTTTAGACATGCAGCACTGGAGAGAGAGGAGCTAAGAAGCTCAAAAGAGCATCCTGGAGCTGGACTGGGACGGCCAGATGGAATGCAGGGGGAGTTGACCTTGGCTCCCCCCTCGCACTGCTGCCACGGTGGCAGCCTGAGAGACAGGGCACAGAGGCCCTGCAAGAGATACCAGACCGTCACGAAGACCCCCCTGTGTCTCGTGATATGACGTGGTGAAACGACCTTGTCTGGGGTTACGAAGCCCACGGAAGACCCCTTTGCCTGTGTCAAGGGGGCCAAGGGAGAGTTTGGATACCTCCCATGTGAGTGCTGGCAGAAAGCCAGCTATCAGCTGCTGCATGTGGAGAAGACAGACAGACTGCTGCCTCAGAAGATGCTGCTGCTTAAGGACTGGAAGGGATCTGTCCTTCTTTCCCTCCTGGACTTTTATTTGGAGGTGAGAAGAGATCTGGTCCATTGTAAATACATATGTCATGGTAGAGATAGTTGTGATCGTGTGTATAATGTGATATGGTATTTATTTGTACAGTCATTGTAATATATTCCCTTTCCCCCACTTTGAGTCTGGTGTGTTTTGTCTGAAAAAGCCCATCTCACATTAGGTTGAGATGTGGGAGGGGGGATGGAGCTAGGGAATTGGATTTTGGGACTATCTCAAACCATGACACCCACACAAAAGAACCAACCAGCAGATCCACATTCCAAACTGAAGGCCCTCCAAAGGCTGTGGGGGGGTGTGGGGTTTTTTTAACTCTCTCCTCAGAAAGGGGAGGCACTGCCTGGAGGATGCCACTTGTCCCTGCATGGTCCCAGTTGCTCCCAGTATGATCCCACTATGAGTCCAGTCACACCCAATGATCCCAGTAAATTCCAGACACTTCCAGTGGATTCAATGAATCCAGTTTAATCCCAGTCATCCCCAGTATGGTTGCAGTCCCTCTCCCATACTCCCAGTACTACTGCAGTCATTCCCAGTCTGGTCCAAGTATGAGCCCAGCAGGGGCCCAGCTGCTCCCACTCTGATCCCAGTTGCCCCCAGTGTGGTTGCTCCAGGATGGATCAGGAATGGGGACCCCTCTGTGCCCCCCCCCTTGTGTCACCCTGTTCTGGGAGAGCTTTGGGGGGACATCTGCACCCCAACACGGCATCCAGCGCATCCCAAAGTGTGCAGGACCCCCTTAAACCACCCCACAGCCCCCAAGGAACCTCCAAACCAACTCAGAGTCCACCCAGAACTCCACCTAACCCTTTTCTGGGGGGACTTTCATGGACTCTGGTGTTACTGGGAGCCTCCCCTGGCTGCACGTGAGGAGCTCTTGGGTGAGAGGGGGTGTTGGGAAGGGGGGGGTCGGTGAGTCAGAGGGGATAAAAGGGGTGGTGGGACCCCAAGACTGAATGGGAGAGGAGTGGGACCCCCCAAAAGTGGAGAGGGAGGGAGGCTGAGAATTGGGGGCTGATGGGAAAGAGGTGGGTGAGGTCAGAAGAGGGGGAAAAAGGGGAGGGTGGGACCCCCAAACTGAGCATGAGGGAGGTGGGGATTGGGGGAATGATGTGTATGGGGTGGGAGAGGGGGGAAAAGTGGGGGTTGAGACCCCAAACTAAACATGAGGGGGCTGGGGCTTAAGGGGACCATGGAAAAGTGGGAGAACCAGGGAGAGGGGTGGAAAAGGGGGGTGGTCTGGAGGGATGGACAGTCCCATGGGGGTCTTTGGGCACTGGAGGGTTGGGAAAGGGGGGTGGTCCCCCTGAGCTCCCAACTTCCTCTGGGGTGCTGGGGGCTGCTGGATCCAATCTCAGCCTTGCATTGTGCCAACAGTTGAAATTTAGAGCAATTCTAGAGGGGGGACTGAACCACGTTTGTCCCCCAGGCTTTAATGATGGCAAATCAGATCTATTGAAAGAAAATGAATTATTTATTTTTCCAAATGATGACACAGAACAGAATTATTTAGTGAACAGTAGAAACACTAAAACTACCAGGAGTACAGGATAAGATAGGACAGGGCACTACACTAAAGCAATTGTTGAAGCAATTCTACTAAAGGTGGCAAACAAGCAAGAATTCTTAATTAGAGATGGATGGAACTCCCCCAGACCAGCGCTGGTGGGGAGATCTCTGCTCTCAACCTCCAGCAGTGACCTTGGGGGGTCCCCAGCCAAGGCAGGAATCTCCACACACCCCCAAGAAGGGTTCTGTTGGAAGAAGCTGCCCCTGGGAAAGGGGACTGGCCCTTTCTGGTAGAAACCCATGGACTGACAGTCCTTGGACTCCAGGGGTTCCCTCACCATCAGGGGCTTCATTTGGGGTCAAACCAGTCCGGGGTCCAACATCTCCTGCCTTGTCCCGGCCCCCTCTCAGCTCAGCACTGACCCCTTTGCAAATGGGGCATTGTCTTGGGGCCATTGCAGGGGGGATGTCCTGCCCCAGTGTCCCAGTGTTCCTTTAATTGCCAGAGGCCCTGCAGTGTCCCAGTGGCCCCTTGATTCCATGACCTTCTGAAACACCTCAGGCTTCCTTTGGTTCCATGAGGCCCCCCTGTCACAAAGGCCCCTGGATTCCATGAATTCCGCAGTGTCACAAGGTTCCTTTTTTTCCATGGGGCCCTGCAGTGTCCCAATTGTGCCTTGATTCCAGGAGTACCCAAATTCTCCCAGGGTTCCTTTGGTTTCAGGAGGTCCCGCAGTGTCCCAGCGGCCCCTTCATTCCAGGCAGGCCCAGGGAGACGAAGGCAAAGACGGAGCCCCGACCCCCGTCAGCATCTTGGGGGGGCGGGGGGGCAGGACCCGGGAAACGGCGGCGGCTGCTGGGAAGGGACTGGGACGGACTGGGATGGACTGGGATGGACTGGGACAGACTGGGACGGACTGGAATGGACTGGGATGGACTGGGATGGACAGGGATGAATGGGACTGTCTGGGATGGACTGGGATGGACTGGGATGGAATGGGATGCTCTGGGACAGACTGGAATGGACTGAGATGGGCTGGGACAGACTGGAATGGATCGGGACACCAGGATACACCGGGACCAGGACTGGGACCCAGCAGGACCCCCCGGGAGCAGGATCTGAGCACACTGGGACCCTCCAGGACCAGAAATGGGGCAACAGGGATCATACTGGGAGCAACTGGGACCACACTGAGGCCTACTGGGAGCAACTGGAGGCCACATAGGATATAGTGGGAGTGCCTTGGAGTCACTGGAATCATACTGGTGGAAACTGGAATGTTACTGGGGCATCTGGGAGTGACTGGGAAGGACTATGAGCATGCTGAGGGCTCTACTGGGATATACTGGGAGTGTCTGCAACCATGGTGGGGGTAACTGGGACTGTACTGGGAGTGACTGGGACTACATGAAGGGGAATTAGGACCAGGCTGGGGGCAACTGGAAGGAATTGAGTGACTGGATTTACAATAGAAGCAACTGGGATTGAGTGGGACTGTCAGGAGGGAGGACTGGGATCATACTTGGAGTGACTGGATCTGTGCTAGGGGCAACTGGGAGCAACTGGGACCATACTGGGATCACAGTGGGAGCAGTTTGGCCCATGCTGGGAGCAACTGAGACCACACTGAGGGTGACTGGGGTCATACTGGGATCATACCAGGAGTGAGTGGGATCATGCTGGAGGTGATTGGGATCATCCTGGGAGCAACTGGGAGTGCACTGGGGATGACTGGAAGTGGCTGTGAGCAACTGGGATCCTGCTGGAAGCTTCTGGGGGCAACTGGGAATGAGTGGGACCACATGGAGGAAACTGGGAGCAACTGGGAGAGAGCAGGAGTGACTGGGATCATCCTGGGACTGACTGGGCACTGAATCCGAAAAATCGGTCCGAGAAACTGCTCAGAGACTTTTTTCTCTTTAAGCAGCCAGGTATTTGTTTATTCAACGTTGGGAGCAAGCCAGCTCGCGCTGGACAAACTTGCTCCAAGGCTTCACACAAAATCAGCATTTTTATACAATCTTCAGCTGGGATTAAATGCATATTCAAGGGATTCCAACATCTCTCTCTGCATATTAAGAACAGGCGGAGTATAGGTGGAGCTCAGGCGGGGCTTGGGGCGGTGCTTCTCTTGGCCCTCAATCCTGAGGGGACTTCCACTCTTCCTCCATGGCTCTGGGGGCTTCAACTCATCTTCCTCAGCTTGACCTTCCTTCTCTTCCATTGTTCTTGACCCGCTCCCTGAAGCTTGGAAAAAGCCCTGGCTCCCGGCCTATTCCCCCTATTCCAATGTCTCCCTGATCCTGCTGTCTCTCTAATTTATCCCCTCGAGGCCTAGGACATGTTCCTGTACTATTCTCTGAAGCTTTGCTCCAGTCAGTAGAACAGAACGAGCACAGATGGGCTTGGATGTTGGGAGCTTGTTAGCAGGCCCAAATTTCTTCGTGAACTCTTTTGGGCCTGGCCTCCTGTTTCACCAGGGACACAGCCCGGGCCCGGGGGTTCCCATTCCCATTGCACGGGTTTGCATTCCTGTTCCAGGTGTTCCCATCCCATTCTAGTTGTTCCCATCCCATTCCAGGTGTCCCCATTCCCATTCCAGGAGTTCCCATTCCAGGTGTTCCCATTCCCATTCCAGATGTTCCCAGTCCCATTCCAGGTGTTCCAATTCCCTTTCCAGGTGTCCCATCCCATTTTAGGTGTCCCCATTCCCATTCCCATTGTCCCTCCTCCCATTCCTGGTGTTCCCATCCCACTTCTGGTTTCCCCATTCCCAGTTCTTGGTGTTCCCATTCCCATTCCAGGTGTCTCCATTCCCATTCCTATTGTCCCCATTCCCATTCCAGGTATTCCCATCCCACCTCTGTTTTCCCTATTCCCATTCCAGGTGTGCCCATTCAAATCCCAGATGTTCCCATTCCCATTCCTGGTGTCCCCAACCTGCTCCCAATGTTCCCATTCCCAATGTTCCCATTCCCAGCCCAGGCAACCCCATTCCCATTCCTGATGTCCCCATTCCCATTCCAGGTGTCCCCATTCCCATTCCAGGTGTCTCCATTCCAATTCCAGGTGTTCCCATTCCAGGTTTCTCCATTCCAATTCCAGGTGTTCCCATTTCCATTCCTGGTGTCCCCATTCCAATTCCAGGTGTTCCCATTCCAGGTGTCTCCATTTCAATTCCAGGTGTTCCCATTCCAGGTGTCTCCATTCCAATTCCAGGTATTCCCATTCCAGGTGTCTCCATTTCAATTCCAGGTGTTCCCGTTCCCATTCCTGGTGTCCCCATTCCCATTCCAGGTGTCTCCATTCCCATTCCAGGTGTTCCCATTCCAGGTGTCTCCATTCCAATTCCAGGTGTTCCCATTCCAGGTGTCTGCATTTCAATTCCAGGTGTTCCCATTTCCATTCCTGGTGTCCCCATTCCCATTCCAGGTGTTCCCATTCCAGGTGTCTCCATTCCAATTCCAGGTGTTCCCATTCCAGTTGTCTCCATTCCAATTCCAGGTGTTCCCATTCCAGTTGTCTCCATTTCAATTCCAGGTGTTCCCATTTCCATTCCTGGTGTCCCCATTCCCATTCCAGGTGTCTCCATTCCCGTTCCAGGTGTTCCCATTCCAGGTGTCTCCATTCCAATTCCAGGTGTTCCCATTTCCATTCCTGGTGTCCCCATTTCCATTCCTGGTGTCCCCATTTCCATTCCAGGTGTTCCCATTCCAGGTGTCTCCATTCCCATTCCAGGTGTTCCCTCCCCATTCCACGTGTCCCCATTCCCATTCCTTCTGCCCCCATTCCCATTCCTAGTGTCCCCAGTCTGTTCCCAATGTCCCCATTCCAATTCCAGGTCTTCCCATTTCCATTCCTGGTGTTCCCATCCCATTGCTATTGTCCCAATCCCATTATTTATGTCTCCATTCCCATTCCAGGCATTCTCATTCCCTTTCCAGGTGTTCCATCCCATTCCAGGTGTCACCGCTGACGTTTCCCCTGCTGGTTTACCATTAAACCAGCACACCAGGTCTGTGCCCAACGGGGGTCCCTGTGGATCATCCAACGCGGGTCCTCCCATGGCTGATGGAGTTGGAGCAGCGGCCGAAGCTCTTCCCGCAGTCGGGGCACTCGGGGCTTCCATTACTGGTGGGTCCGTGGGTGGGAGGTCAAGGAAGAGCTCTGCCTGAAGCTCTTCCCACACTCCCCACAGTGGAAGGGCCTCTCCCTGATGTGGAGGCGACGGTGGGTGTAGAGGGTGGAGCTGTCCCACATTCCCTACACGTGTAGGGCTGTTCCCCAGTGTGGATGTGCTGGGGGCTGAGCAGCTTGGGGCTTGTGCTGAAGCTCTTCCCACATTCCAAGCACTTGTAGGGCCATTCCCTGGTGTGGATGCAACGTTGTTTGCAAAGGCTGGAGCTGTCCCTGAAGCTCTTCCCACACTCCGTACACGTGTAGGGCCTTCCCCACTGTGGATCATCTGGTGTCGGAGCAGGTGGGAGCTCCGAGTGAAGCTCTTCCCACATTCCCCACACGTGTAGGGCCTTTCCCCACTGTGGATCACCTGGTGTTGGAGCAGGTGGGAGCTCTGAGTGAAGCTCTTCCCACATTCCTCACACATGTTGGGCCTTTCCCCACTGTGGATCATCTGGTGTCGTAGCAGGTCGGAGATGTGAGTGAAACTCTTCCCACATTCCTCACACATGTAGGGCCTTTCCCCACTGTGGATCATCTGGTGTTGGAGCAGGTTGGAGCTCTTCCTAAAGCTCTTCCCACACTCCCCACACGTGTAGGGCTGTTCCCCACTGTGGATGCGACGGTGGTTGCGGAGGGTGGAGCTGTGCCTGAAGCTCTTCCCACACTCCGCACATGTGTAGGGCCTTTCCCCACTGTGGATCATCTGGTGGCTGAGGAGGTGGGAGCTCCGTTTGAAGCTCTTCCCACACTCCCCACACGTGTAGGGCCGTTCCCCAGTGTGGATATGCTGGTGCCTCAGGAGGTCGGATCTCTTGCTGAAGCTCTTCCCACATTCCAAACACCTGAAGGCCTTTTCCCTGCTGGGAGGCTGCTCAGGGACCACCAGCTCGCAGCTCCGCCTCAAGCTCCGGCCGCCTTCCCGGCACACGCTGGCTCTTTCCTCCTCACAGCCCCCTGGGCTGGCTTTGCAGCCCCTCCTGCGGGGGCATCTCCGGCCCTTTTCCTCCCCGCTGCCTTCCTGCGCCGGGGAGCCCTTCAAAACGGCCTCTCCCACCAGGCTCTGCCGCCGGGATTTGTCCTCCGCGCTCTCCGGCCTCACCTCGGGGCCTGGGGCAGGAAGCAACAAGGACACGCAGGGGATTTACCTTCGGCCCACAGGGAACCCAAGGACATCCCCCCAACTCCGGCCCCAGCAGGAGGGCCACAAAAGACAAAAGACTGACCCAAAGGGGCACTGACTTCCTCCTCACCTGCCTGGGGGGCCCACGGCATCTTCCTCTTCCTCGCAGCCTCCTCCTCCATCCGCCCAAGCTTTGGGAAGCAGAAATTCTGCTTGGGGGGGAAAAACAAGGGGTGAGTGCGTTGCCTTGGGGGTTCCTCCTGCCCAAGTTCAGCTCTAGGACTCACTGGGCATCTTGTGCCCATAAAAACCCCAAAACAACAACATTCAACCCAAAGACCCCTCCCAGGAGTTCCCCCTCTCTACTCTGTGGGGTTAGGGGGGTCCCCCCTGTCTGGTCTGATGGCACTTCTGCCTGCATTGGGGGTCCCCCTTCTCCGGGCTGCCGGGGGTCCCACTGCTCCGGGGGATTCCCACCCGCTGGGGTCCCTTTTAGTGCTGCCAGGGGGGTCCCAGGGCTCCCTTCTCCCCACTCGGCCTCCCGGGGCCGGCCGGCCCTCCTCTCTCGCCTCCCACCCTCGCAAACCTCTTGGCGCTCTCGGCTCCCACCCCGCCTCAAGGCCCCCCCTCCTCTCCACACTCCAAGGCCTTCCCCCTCTCCGGGACCCCCGCTTAAGGGGCCCGGCGCTCCCTCTCTGCTCCCCCCCCTCCAGCATTCCGGGGGTCCCCCAGCTCCGGGATCGCCCCTCTCCGCTCTCCCCACTCCGCGGCTACCGGGGTTCCCCCCCGGCTCTCACGGGGGGCCCCCAAACCGCTCTCGCCCCCCCCGCCATTGCCGAGCCACCCCCAGGACCTTTGGGCTGCTCTTCTTTGTGCTCCCGCTCGGCTCCTCCCTCGGCTGGGCCGCCGCTTTTGGCAGGTTTCCTCCTCCGGGATCCACCTCCTGCAGCCCTTCCCCCCCTGGCCCAGCCCCCTTGGGCCCCCCTTGGGCCCCCCTTGCCCAATAAGTCTGATTATACAGACAAGCAATTGGTTTTAATCCACAAAACCCAAATGTAGAACCCAGCACCCTGGGCCATGAACAAAGTGCTGTTCCTTGGACCCCCCCCGAGTCCAAAGTAAAGGGAGAGGGGAAAAAAAACCTACTGGTGAGAGAGCTGTTGCAGTCTGGTCAGAAGTGGTGGTTGCAGTCCAGTTGAGGGGGGTGGTCTCAGGCTGGTTGAGAGTGGTGAGCTGCAGTCCTCCTCTGGATCCCACGAGTGGTAAAAAGGTTCTGAAACTCCAGGTTTATATATTCTCCAGTTGAGGTAGGAATGCCCAGTCCTCCCCTCAGAGCGGGCAATTCCATAAAAGGATGCTTAATTTTTCTTTCAGAACGGGCAATTCCATAAAAGGCTATGAGGATGCTCAGTCCATAAAAGGCTATGAGGATGCTCAGTCCATAAAAGGATATGAGGGTGCTCAGGACATCCCCCCCACCTCGCAGGCCTCTCCTGACAACAGTTCCTGGGAAAATGGCATGGAAGGCCAGAGAATCCACAGTTTTGGGCTACACCCATCCAGTGAGGAATCGGTCCCAGCTGTTCTAACTAGGACACTGTGTCCCTCATCGCTGCCATCATCATCATCATCGGCCTCCTGGGAGTCGGTGTCTGGAAGCTCCGATCCGGTAACTCCCAGGATGGGGGTCGGGAAGGGGCACGGATCCGCCCGGCAGCATTCCGGGGATCCTGTACCACGGGTGCTGATCCCGCTTTCTTTCCATAGGGAAGAGGGAGGGGAATGGATACGACCCCGCGCCCACCAGTGAGTCCCAGCAGCATGTGTGGATCCAGATCCTCTGGGCAGGGATCCCAGGATGGAGGCCGGGATTCCAGAGGGGAATGGGGACCTAATGGCTGGAGCGGGATTGGAAGGGGATTCCAGCTCAGGGCAGGATTCCAGAGTGGGCTCAGGTGGAATTGTGGACTGGGATTAGGACTGGATTCTGGAGTGGGATTGGGGTGGGAAGGATGAAGTGGGATTGGGGTGGGATGGACAGAGCAGGATCAGGTGGGATTCCAGAGCAGTTCCTACTCTCCCTGGACTCCACAGCCGGCTCCATCCCCTGGGATGGGAACAGGGACATGGTGACTCCTTTCCCCACTCTCATCCCAGCAGGAATCACGGCCTGAGCAATCCCGGAGCTGGATCCGCCCCTTCCCTCTCCCTGCGGAAAGGCAGGAGCTGCTGGCAGAGCTCATCCCGCTGCTCCCACCCACCCCGGCCCCCCGGGGCTCTTCCCAATGGATCAACTTCTTACTTTTTCCCGTGTGAAACCCAGGACCGCAATTATTCCGGAGGCTTTAATTTGGGTGTGAAAATCTCCTGCTTTGGGCAATAAATCCTGGCTCCCTCCTCCGGCATCCGGCAGTTCCTCTGTGGGAACCAGGAATAGGAATGGGGACAGGGGGGACTGGGATGGCGACACTGGGGACAGGGATGGGGACACTGGGAGCAGGTTGGGGACAGCAGGTATGGGAATGGGAACTCCAGGAATGGGAATGGGGACATTGGGAGCAGGTTGGAGTCACCAGGAATGGGAATTGGGACACCGGGAATGGGAATGGGGACATGGGAGACCAGGATAGGGATAGTGGGGACAGGAACGGGGACACTGGGAGCAGGTTGGCACAGCAGGAAGTGGGAATGGGGAGAGGGATGGGAACCCCAGGAATTGGAATGGGGACAGGGATGGGAACCCCAGGAATGGGAATGGGGACAGGGATGGGAACGTGTCTCTCCAGGAGTTGGTTCAATACAAAGGTCGGTCCCTGGCTCGAGGCCACGGGAAGCCCCTTCTTTGGGAATGTCTGGGAAGCAGGTGTCAGAGGTTTGAAAAGAGGTGTTGGAATTGTTTCCCAGTGTCCCCCCCATTGCCATCTGTGTCTCCCGGGATGGGGTGGGTTGGAGCGGAGCCGCAGGCGCTGGGCAGGGGCAGTGGGGGGAGGGCGGCTCTCGGGGACACCGCGGTGGCCGCGGGGAGGGCGGGGGGTCCTTTGTTCGGGGGCTTTTGGGGTTTGTCCGGGACCGGACAGAGCGGGAGCTGATTTTGGCCACCTTCTTCTCTTTTCCTGAGAGGAAGATTTTTCCCCCCCTGGACACCTCGTGGAGAACGACCAGAGAGAGAGAGAGAGAGAGAGAGAGAGAGAGAGAGAGAGAGAGCCCGACCCATCTGGGAGCGAGGTGTTCTGCTTTGGGGACTGCCCCTGGGAAAAGGGACTCCTTCACTGCTGGCTGCGAGCACACGGGGCTGCGAGAGCTTTGAACTGCCGGGACAGTTTCTCCCCCCCACCTGGGGATTTGGGACTTTCTTTGGTTTCTTCTGAAAGTTTTTGGTTGCACCATTTGTTGTTTATTCAGATTTGGTTAATAAAAGGTTTCTTCTTTTCCTTTTCCACACTTCCACCTGAAGTCTCTTAATTTCTAAGTTGGAATCTTGTTAAACTAAGACCCAGTGCCCTCAGGGGGAGGAGGAGGAAAGGAGACCAAGAGGTACCGTGGCCACTCAAACTGCAGAGGAACAACCCTTGCCAGTAGCAGTTGCCCCTCTACAGAAGAAATCCAAGACCAAATCAGCTCAGTTAGTGAGGGATGAAGGGGAAGCAGAGCCCTCAGAACAGGAGCAAGAGGCAGGGCCAGAGATAATCACCAGATCCCCATCCCCAGCTGACCTGTGGGATATCATGGCCCAGCATATGGAACTAGGTGGGAGTGCAGCCAAGCAACTGGGATCCCTGTCCTGGGATGTTGGGATTGACCAAGGGATTGGGAAGAGGACAGAGAGGGGATGAGAGCCGGGTACAGGCTTGAGAATTACCAGGAGGGTTTTTGAAAGGAGCGCAGGGGAAAGGGATGTCTAAGAACAAGTCCCTCAGGAGAGGGAAGCAGAGAGGCTGAGTTTTGACCCCAGCACAAAGATGTGCAGGGCAGAGCAGAGAATATGCCCACATAAGATTCTTGTGCGCCCGTCTTTGCAGTTCTGACAGGCACTTCTTGTCACAGCCTGTCCTCTCCATTCCAGAATAGGCCCTGGCAACCAAAGAACCAACACCCCACACCACAGTGCAGACCAACCCATGTGCTTTGGGCCCTTTTTTTGTCCTATCCATTCTGGCCTATCCTCTCCATTCCGGAATAGCCTCTGGAAACCAAAGAACCAAGCCCCCACCATGTGACAGTTCAACCCCATTCGTGTGCCAAGGGCTCCTTTGTGGTGTCACAGCCTGTCCTCTCCATTCCAGAAGAGGCCCTGGCAACCAAAGAACCAACGCCCTACAACCCCAGAGTGAAGCCCCACCTTTGTGCCATGGGTCCTCTTGTGATGTCACGGCCTTTCCCCTCCATTCCAGAATGGCTGCTGGAAACCAAAACACCAATGTCTCACAGCCCCCAGTGCAGCCCAACCCCTGTGCCATGGGCCCCTTTGTGGTGTCACAGCCTGTCCTCTCCATTCTGGAATAGCCCCTGGCAACCAAAGAATCAACACCTCACACCCCCACAGTGCAGCCCCACCTGTCTGCCACGGGACTCTTTGGGATGTCACGGCCTTTCCCCCAGGAAAGAAAGCCTGGAACCTTTGGGTTTCAGATGCAGTTGGGGGCCACCCTGGGCACTCCATGGGCAGCAAGAACTTTCTGTGCTGGCCCTTTTTGTCTGGCAGGAATCTTCAGCTGTGTTCAGTTTGGGCAGTCAGACTGGCAATTTCAGCACAGGGCTCCTGCAAGTGAACGACAGCCCTGCCCTCCAGGAAAGAAACCCCTTACCCTCGGTCTCTTCTCCTGTGCCTTAAAACACAACCTGCAGGGGAGCTTTCTGGGATCTCTTCTCTTGGGAATTGGGAAGACAGACCCCCTCCCATGTTTAACACCTCAGGCAAAACCACCCTTTGAACACCTTTCCCAACCCTCCCCAACCTTTCCCAAAGCCCAGATTTTACAGGTGTCCTGTAATTCTGGCCCAATCTCACCCAAGCCCACAAACCAGGACAGAAACCTCTCAGCCTCACGCTGCGTCCTTCCCAGTGCTGTGCCTTATGTGCAGGCCAAAGGCCTTAAAATCAAGGACCCAAAATTCATGGCCTGTTCTTTTTCCCAGAAAAGAAGGCGTGGTGAACTCTCCAGAACAGGGAACTGGAAGATCTCCCCAAAACTCCTTTGGTACACGCTGCAGGGCCAACGATTCCTCTGCTCTGCCCTGTCGGCGCTGCTTTGTCTCATCTGGGTCCCCAGAAACTGTCAGTGAAAGCTGGGGAATAAAATCTCTGAGCAGTTGGTTGGGTTCCAGAGGTGACCCTACTTCATTCAGCGCTGAAGGGACACAGCAATTGCTCTCTAACACCTGTACATCAGTTCTCAAAACTCTTAACAATTTCTACATTTTAGCAGACACTGAAATATGGCAGACCTTAAACTTTTACTTTGTTTTTCTAACAAATGGCCATGGGCCAGAACTTGTCCATCATCCATTGTCTATTGCCCCCATTCAATCTCCTGCCAGCAGTTTCTCCCCACTGCTGGGTGGGCTCCTTTGTCAAGCACTAGAACTTGTTGGGTAACAGGCCCAGTCCTGTTGCCTATTTTTCATGGGGATGTGCAGGAGGGCATTGAGTCTTCCATGAGCAAATTGGCAGAGGACCCCAAGCTGGCTTGCAGTGTGGATGTGCTGGAGGGTAGGAAGGCTGTGCAGAGGAACCTGGACAGGCTGGACCTCTGGGCTGAGCCCGTGGGCATGAGGTTCAAGAGTGCCTTTGGTGCCTTTGGGGCCTCTGGCCACAAGAACCCCCTGCAGCTCCAGGCCGGGGGCAGAGGAGCTGCAAAGGGTCCCCGTGGGAGAGGCCCTGGGGGTGCTGGTGGACAGAGGCTGAACCTGAGCCAGCGGGTGCCCGGGTGGGCAAGAAGGCCAAGGGCAGGCTGGCCTGGATCAGAAAGAGTGTGGCAGCAGGAGCAGGGCAGTGATGCTTCTGCTGGACTGGGCACTGGTGAGGCCACCCCTGGAGTGCTGTGTCCAGCTCTGGGCCCCTCAATTCAGGGAGAACCTTGAGGGGCTGCAGTGGGTGGAGAGCGGGGCAATGGAGCTGGGCAAGGGTGTGCAGTGCATGGCCTGTGAGGAGCAGCTGAGGAAGCTGGGCTTCTCCAACCTGGAGAAGAGGAGGCTCGGGGCTGACCTTCTCCCTGTCCACAACTTCCTGACAGGAGGCTGGAGCCAGGTGGGGGTCAGCCCCTTCTCCGATGCAACAGGCGACAGGACAAGAGGACCCGAGGACCTGCCTGTCAGGGGCTGTTTGTCAGGGAGAGGAGCAGGACTTTTTGGAGAGAAACAGGGATTAGGTATTGAAATGGGCTGCCCAGGGAGGTGGTGGAGTCAGCGTCCCTGGAGGTGTTTAAGCAAAGCCTGGCCATGGCACTGAGTGCCGTGGTCTGCTTGACGTGCTGGGGATGGGGCGTAGGATGGACCCCGGTTGATCTCACAAGTCTCTGCCAAGCTCAGGGACTCTGGGCTTCTGTGCCAGCCCAGCCTTTGGGGACAGCGTGCTGGTGGCTCCGAGGCTCCGTCCTTGCCTTGCCTTGCCCATCTCCTGGCTGCCAGGCAAGGGCCTTGTGACATCACAGCCTCTGTGGAACAGCGCGGGGGCTGAAAACTGTCAGCGCTGCGTCCCCGTGCCCAGAGCCTGGGCAGAAGTCGGCTGGCAGGGACGGGCAGAGACTGTGCAGAGGTGTCAGCTCGTCCCGCAGCAGCACGATGCCCAGCCAGGGCATCTCCTGGCTCCTCAGGCTCTCGCTGCTCCTGCTCTTGCCTGGCCCACTCGAGCCTTGCAGCCGTGCCACAGGTGCCATTGCTGAGAACCGGGCTTTTCCTTGGATGGCCCCTTGCCAGCAAAGGCAGGAGAGGCTGGAGAGAGGGGAAGGAGGGGGGTCAGGCCGCTGGGATGGTGCCGGCGGGCCGTGAGCCCGAAGCCAGCAAGGCCTTGGGCCCACACGGTGTCAGGGGAGGACTGAGAGCCCCCAGGGAGGAGAAAAGCTGGGCAGGCCCCAAGGCTGCTGGGCCTCTTCCTTGCCAGCCCTTTGGCCAAGGCCCCGAGGCAGAGGTGGGGCTCAGCCCCTGCCCAGCAATGGGGCACAGGCTGAGCCCCAGGGACACCAGAGCCAGGCGGCCTGAGCTCTTCTTCCTGCAGCGTCTGCCTGGGGCAGCCCAGCCAGGCCTGAGTCTCTGCACGAGAGGCCAAGCCCAGCCAGAGAGGGCTCAGCCCTCTGAGGCTGCACTCCCTGCAAAGGGAACAAAACATTGGCCCAGAGGACATCCTGCCCCCAAATGGAGAACTGGAAAGGTCAAGAATAAAAAAGTCACCCCCCTCCATTCTTCAAGAAATGTTCAGACCTCTTTCCTAAAAGCATCCAGGACTCGGGTCACCCAATTTTCTCTCTGAGAAGGGTTTTCCATGGTTCCCCTCAATTCCCAGGTTCAAGGGGGTCCCAGGACACTTTGGGATGTGTTGGATGCTGTGTTGGGGTGCAGATGTCCCCCCAGAGCTCCCCCAGAACAGGGTGACACAAGGGGGGGGCACAGAGGGGTCCCCATTCCTGATCCATCCTGGAGCAACCACACTGGGAGAAACTGGGATCAGAGTGGGAGCAGCTGGGCCCCTGCTGGGCTCATACTGGGACCATCCTGGGAGTGACTGCAATACTACTGGGAGTATGTGAGAGGCACTGCAACCATACTGGGATGACTGGGATCAAACTGGATTTGTACTGCAAGTGTCTGCAAGTTCCTGGGGCCATACTGGGACACATACTGGACACATGCTGAGATCATCCTGGGAGCAACTGGGACCATGCAGGGGCAAATGGCCTCCTCCAGGCAGTGACTGAAAGTGCCTGGGGCCAGACTGGACTCAGACTGGGAGTCCCTGAGAGGGAAAGGAACCATCCTGGGGGGGACTGGGAGCAACTGGGACCACCTTGAGGGCAACTGGGATCCTATTGGGAGTGACTGGAAGTGACTGGGCCAGCAGCCGCTGCTGGCGGGGCCCGGCAGGCCTTGGCTGGGGGGAGCCGGGCGGCCTCTGCGCGTCCCGCGCTGGGGAGGGGACAGGAGAGGCAGCACAGTCAGGGCAGGGCTGCCTTGAGTCAATCCTCTGCTGCTTTACAATCTCCTCCAAATTCTTTGGATTTCTTTGGGGAACTTTGTTCAACTCAGCTCTGTGCTGCTCAGTGAGAGCACTTTCCATGACCGGGCAGGAATTCTCACCCTCCCCATTGCTCTCAGCCTGAACCCTGGACAGCTCTGAGGTCCCAAAGGGCTCCCTGTGCCCCAGTGCAGACTCAGGAGAGCTGCTCTGCCCACAAGTGACCTGCTGCTCAGCACACAGGTTCCCTGTGCTATTTGCACCTCTCTGTTGGTGGATGATCCACTTCAAAGATGCCTGGAAAAAAAGTGGGTTTTTGTGAAGACTCCACTTGCAAAATCAATTCCTCCCAACTCTTCCCTCTTTCCCTGTGCAGCTGAGCAGAGGGCGATGCAGAGGAGTGCTCAGGCTCTGCTGCCTGGAGCTGTCCCTGCCAGCAGCTGCTTCCCTGTGCCCAGGGCTGGGCCATGGCAGTGCATCCAGAGCCCATCCCAGCCCTGGGTGCTCAGCTCTGCCCTGCAGAGCCCTCCCAGCACAGGGCACTCTGGTGCCCAGGGGCACCTCTGGCTGGGCAGGCTCTGATGGCAACGTCAGAGCAACCCTGAGGAGGCTGGAAAAGCACCACTGCTGCTGCCTGTGAGGCCCAGGGGGCTGATTTCTGACACCCTCTTTTGCCATTGCCCTCGAAGAAGAAGAGCTTTGGATTTTCCATGCTTCCTCCTGAATGGAGACATGAATTGATCTTTCCCATTGCCCGTCCCTGGGAACCCGAAGCAGAACACTGGAAGTACAGGATCCTTCCCTTTCAGGATGGCCCTGCCTTGCTGCATTTCTTGAAAATTGCTCTTAGAAACCTCCAGCAGTGCCCTCAGCCCTGCTGGGCTGTGCAGAGGAGCTGCTCCTGGGCAGAGCTGTCTCTCTGCAGCGCTGCCCGCTTGCCAGGAGCTCCCTGTGTGCCAGGAGCCCGGCCCAGCTCAGCAGCACAGACACAGCCCCAGGCACTGAATGACCCTCGGGGTTGGGGGTGAGTCCCTGAACATCAGACAAAGAGCAAGTTCAAGAAACCTCTGAAGAATTCCAAGTCAGATCCAAGTCCACAGTTTCTCCTGGCGTTAATGGGTCCCACTGAGGGCCAGCACTCAGAAATTGTCCCCTGTTTCCAGTCAGAGCCGAAAACTGGAGGCAGTGATGACAGGTGGGGACAAGCAAAGTCCCGGGGTCTGTGATGCTGAATAAATCTGGATTTGATTTGTTCTTGCAAAGGGCCAAGGCCTGACCTCCAGCCCTGGGAAGGGAGATCCTGTGCCTGCCTCATTCCTCAGGGCTCTTGCTGGGGCTCTGGGATGTGGGGATGTGCAATGGCAAGGGCAGGAGCAAGGGGCAGCACCTCTGTCTCAGTTGAGTGAGACTGAAGTGTTTTGCTGAGGGGGATGAGTTATAAGGAAAACCAAACTCCTCACTCTAAGCAATTTTAAATCTGAATTGAAGAGATTCCAATTGAGGAAGTATGGAAAAAGGAAAAATAACAGCTCTTTATTAAAGGATATCTGTGTATTGGCAGAACAACAAAAAGAGGAAAAAGTGGAAAAGGGGGAAAAGGGGAAGAAGGGGCTCTTCCCACGAAAATCCCGCTGTCTGTGGCTGGTTGTGGCCGGGAATTCCCCCTTTTGGCCGATGAACGCACGCCACTGCCAACACGGGAGCGCAGGAGGGAAAGGGCGACCTCCTCCCCAAAAGGTTCCTCTCTAGGGGGGTCAAACCTCTCCCATGAAGTCCGGGCAGGTCCGGGCTGGGGGCAGAACAGGGCGCAGGAAACGAAGGCAAACGGGAACCAGCAAACAGCCAGATGAGCAGGCCGAGAACAAAAGGACCTCGGAGCCTCTCCAACACACCCCTTGCCTGAGTTAAGGCCAAAGGGAAGGGCCTTGCCCTTTGCCCAGGAGAAAGCAAAAAGCTCCACCCCCCCAGAGCCTTCTGAGGGCTCCCAACCTGCAATGTGGGCTGGGCCAGTTCTTTTGGGGGTGTGAGTCACCCAAGGCAAAGCCCCCTCCCCCATTGAACATCTTTCTTTTCCAGAGGGGCAGGGGAAAGAAAAATTCCTGCTTGGTTTTTTAGAAGAAGTAAAGCTGTGACAGGGATCCCCTCCCCCCTGCCCTCACTGCCCCCCAGTAACAGGGACTGGGCATAACTGGGAAGCTTTCCTGGGAACACTGGGAGCAGCCGGCTGGGGTCAGAATAAAATCAGGGCTGAGGGGGAAAAACGAACTCCCAAACTGAGTGTTGGGATGGACTGGGGGGTCCCGGCTGGGCCCGAGGCCACAGGGAGGGGCTGCGGCTGCTGGTGGCTCAGGAGCTCTGTGGGGAGAGAAAAGGGGGTGAGAGCAGGGTGGGGGGACAGGGGGGACACCGGGATTAACGGAGACCTGGACTGGAGCCAGCGGGACCAGAACTGGGGCAACAGGGATCATACTGGGAGCAACTGGGAGCATGCTGGGGGCAACCGGGATATACTGGGAGTGTCTGGGAGTGAGTGGAACCATAGGGGGGCAAATGGGAGTAACTGGAACCACGCTGGGGGCAACTGGGATCATACTGGAAGCAGCTGGGCCCCTGCTGGGATCATACTGGGATCATACTGGGAATGACTGCAAAGGGTCCCCGTGGGAGAGGCCCTGGAGGTGCTGGTGGACAGAGGCTGAACCTGAGCCAGCGGGTGCCCGGGTGGGCAAGAAGGCCAAGGGCAGGCTGGCCTGGATCAGAAAGAGTGTGGCAGCAGGAGCAGGGCAGTGATGCTTCTGCTGGACTGGGCACTGGTCTTAAAGAGAGTATCAAAACAGGCAAATATTTCCCCATCTGTGGAAATATGAACAGGTTCAAATACAACATCCACATGAATACATCAAAGAACATGGTGATCAGGGAGTTTCTATATCCAAATAGAAAAATGCTTAAAATGAAATTGTGATTCTGACTTCTCTCTCTGCCCCATATTGGGCACCAAAGATGTGCTGGTTTAAAGGTAAACCAGCAGGGGAAATGAACTCAACTCAAAAGAGAGATTATAAATCAGAATAACAGTTTAATAAAATAATACAATAAGTACGATTATAAAGACAAAAAATTGGTTTTAACCCACAAAACACAAATATATAACCCAGCAGCCTGGAGCATGAGCAGAGTGGTGTTCTTTGGTCTCCCTGAGTCCAAAGTAAAGGGAAAGGGGAAAAAAACCCTGTTGGTGAGAGTGGTGGTGCAGTCTGGTCAAGAGTGGTTGTCCTAGTTAGAACAGCTGGGACCGATTCCTCACTGGATGGGTGTAGCCCAAAACTGTGTATTCTATGGCCTTCCATGCCATTTTCCCAGGAACTGTTGTCCGGGGGGGGAGGGGAGGGGGGGGGGGATGTTCCTGTCCTCATACCCTTTTATGGAATTCCCCGCTTTGAGGGGAGGACTGAGCATCCTTTTATGGAATTCCCCGCTCTGAGGGAAGAACTGAGCATCCTTTTATGGAATTCCCCACTCTGAGGGGAGGACTGGGCATTCCTGCCTGAACTGGAGAATATATAAACCTGGAGTTTCAGAACCCTTTTACCACTCGTGGGATCCAGAGGAGGACTGCAGCTCACCGCTCTCAACCAGCCTGAGACCACCCCCCTCAACTGGACTGCAACCACCACTTTTGACCAGACTGCAACAGCTCTCCCACCAGCAGGTTTTTTTCCCCTCTCCCTTTACTTTGGACTCGGGGGGGGGGCAAGGAACAGCACTTTGTTCATGGCCCAGGGTGCTGGGTTCTACATTTGGGTTTTGTGGATTAAAACCAATTGCTTGTCTGTATAATCAGACTTATTGGGCAAGGGGGGCCCAAGGGGGGCCCAAGGGGGGTGGGCCAGGGGGGGAAGGGCTGCAGGGGGTGGATCCCGGAGGAGGAAACCCGCCAAAAGCGGCGGCCCAGCCGAGGGAGGAGCCGAGCGGGAGCACAAAGAAGAGCAGCCCAAAGGTCCTGGCGGTGGCTCGGCAATGGCGGGGGGGGCAAGAGCGGTTTGGGGGCCCCCCGTGAGAGCCGGGGGGGAACCCCGGTAGCCGCGGAGTGGGGAGAGCGGAGAGGGGCGATCCCGGAGCTGGGGGACCCCCGGAGTGCTGGAGGGGGGGGAGCAGAGAGGGAGCACCGGGCCCCTTAAGCGGAGGTCCCAGAGAGGGGGAAGGCCTTGGAGTGTGGAGAGGAGGGGGGGCCTTGAGGCGGGGTGGGATCCGAGAGCGCCAAGAGGTTTGCGAGGGTGGGAGGCGAGAGAGGAGGGCCGGCCGGCCCCGGGAGGCAGAGTGGGGAGAAGTGAGCCCTGGGACCCCCCTGGCAACACTCAAGGGGACCCCAGAGAGTGGGAACCCCCCGGAGCCGCGGGACCCCCGGCAGCCTGGAGAAGGGGGACCCCCAATGCAGGCAGAAGTGCCATCAGGCCAGACAGGGGGGACCCCCAAAGCCCCAGAGAGCAGAGAGGGGGAACTCCTGGGAGGGGTTTTTGGGCTGAATGTTGGTGTTTTGAGGGATTTTATGGGCACAAGATGCCCGGTGAGTCCTAGAGCTGGACTTGGGCAGGAGGAACCCCCAAGACAACGCGCTCACCCCTTGTTTTCCCCTCTAGCAGGATTTCTGCTTCCCACAGCTTGGTCGGATGGAGGAGGAGGCTGCGAGGAAGAGGAAGATGCCGCGGGCCCCCCAGGCAGGTGAGGAGGAAGTCAGTGCCCCTTTGGGTGGGTCTTTTGTCTTTTGTGGCCATCCTGCTGGGGCCGGAGCTGGGGGGATGTCCTTGGGTTTCCCTGTGGGCCGGAGGGAAATCCCCTGCGTGTCCTTGTTGCTTCCTGCCCCAGGCCCCGAGGTGAGGCCGGAGAGCGCGGAGGACAAATCCCGGCGGCAGAGCCTGGTGGGAGAGGCCGTTTTGAAGGGCTCCCCGGCACAGGAAGGCAGCGGGGAGGAAAAGGGCCGGAGATGCCCCCGCAGGAGGGGCTCCAAAGCCAGCCCAGGGGGCTGTGAGGAGGAAAGAGCCAGCGTGTGCCGGGAAGGCGGCCGGAGCTTGAGGCGGAGCTGCGAGCTGGTGGTCCCTGAGCAGCCTCCCAGCAGGGAAAAGCCCTTCAGGTGTTTGGAATGTGGGAAGAGCTTCAGCAAGAGATCCAACCTCCTGAGGCACCAGCACATCCACACTGGGGAACGGCCCTACACATGTAGGGAATGTGGGAAAAGCTTCAGTGACAGCTCCACCCTCCGCAAGCACCATCGCATCCACAGTGGGGAACGGCCCTACACGTGTGGGGAGTGTGGGAAGAGCTTCACTCAGAGCTCCCACCTGCTCCAACACCAGATGATCCACAGTGGGGAAAGGCCCTACACGTGTGAGGAATGTGGGAAGATCTTCAATCACAGCTCCAACCTGCTCCGACACCAGATGATCCACAGTGGGGGAAGGCCCTACACGTGTGAGGAATGTGGGAAGAGCTTCAATCACAGCTCCAACCTGCTCCGACACCAGATGATCCACAGTGGGGAAAGGCCCTACATGTGTGAGGAATGTGGGAAGAGCTTCAATCAGAGCTCCAGCCTGCTCCGACACCAGATGATCCACAGTGGGGAAGGCCCTACACGTGTGCGGAGTGTGGGAAGAGCTTCAGGGACAGCTCCAGCCTTTGCAAACACCGTTGCATCCACACCAGGGAATGGCCCTACAAGTGCTTGGAATGTGGGAAGAGCTTCAGCACAAGCACCAAGCTGCTCAGCCCCCAGCACATCCACACTGGGGAACAGCCCTACACGTGTAGGGAATGTGGGACAGCTCCACCCTCTACACCCACCGTCGCCTCCACATCAGGGAGAGGCCCTACAAGTGTGGGGAGTGTGGGAAGAGCTTCAGGGACAGTTCTTCCTTATCCTCCCACCAACGGACCCACCAGTAATGGAAGCCCCGAGTGCCCCGACTGCGGGAAGAGCTTCGGCCGCTGCTCCAACTCCATCAGCCATGGGAGGACCCGCGTTGGATGATCCACAGGGACCCCCGTTGGGCACCGACCTGGTGTGCTGGTTTAATGGTAAACCAGCAGGGGAAATGACAGTGGTGACATCACGGGGACATCAATGACATCACATGGACAGCGGTGAAATCACAGGGACATCGGTGACATCACAGGGACAGCGGTGACATCACGGGGACAGTGGTGACATCACCGGGGGTTAATTTTAGTGTGAAAATCTCCTGCTTTGGGCAATAAATTCTGGCTCCTCCTCCGGCATCCGGCAGTTCTACGTTGGGAACCAGGAATGGGAATGGGGACAGGGGGAATGGGAATGGGGACACCTGGAATGGGAATGGGAACACCTGGAATGGGA
>NW_024103577.1:0-11530 GCF_003945595.2 Pipra filicauda | reverse complement strand
CTGGAATGAGAATGGGGACAATAGGAATGGGAATGGAAACACCTGGAATGGGAATGGGACACGAAGAACTGGGAATGGGGAAAAAAGAAGTGGGATGGGAACACCAGGAATGGGAGGAGGGTCAATAGGAATGGGAATGGGGACACCTAAAATGGGATGGAACACCTGGAAAGGGAATTGGAACACGTGGAATGGGAATGGGAACACCTGGAATGGGAATGGGAACAACTAAAATGGGATGGGAACACCTGGAACAGGAATGCAAACCCATGGAATGGGAATGGGAACACCCAGGCCCGGGCTGTGTCCCTGGTGAAACAGGAGACCAGGCCCAAAAGAGTTCATGAAGAAATTTGGGCCTGCTAACAAGCTCCCAACATCCAAGACCATCTGTGCTCGTTCTGTTCTACTGACTGGAGCAAAGCTTCAGAGAATAGTACAGGAACATGTCCTAGGCCTAGAGGGGATAAATTAGAGAGACAGCAGGATCAGGGAGACATTGGAAGAGGAGGAATAGGCCGGGAGCCAGGGCTTTTTCCAAGCTTCAGGAAGCGGGTCAAGAACAATGGAAGAGAAGGAAGGTCAAGCTGAGGAAGATGAGTTGAAGCCCCCAGAGCCATGGAGGAAGAGTGGAAGTCCCCTCAGGATTGAGGGCCAAGAGAAGCACCACCCCAAGCCCCGCCTGAGCTCCACCTATACTCCGCCTATTCTTAATCTGCAGAGAGAGATGTTGGAATCACTTGAATATGCATTTAATCCCAGCTGAAGATTGTATAAAAATGCTGATTTTGTGTGAAGCCTTGGAGCAAGTTTGTCCAGCGCGAGCTGGCTTGCTCCCAACGTTGAAGAAACAAATACCTTGCTGCTTAAAGATAAAAATGTCTCTGAGTAGTTTCTCGGACCGATTTTTCGGATTCAGCGCCCAGTCAGTCCCAGTATGATCCCAATCACCTCCAGCATGATCCCACTCACTCCTGGTATGACCCCAGTATGACCCCAGTCACCCTCAGTGTGGTCTCAGTCGCTCCCAGCATGGGCCAAGCTTCTCCCACCATGATCCCAGTATGATCCCTGTTGCCTTAGTTCTGGTCCTGGAGGGTCCCAGTGTGCTCAGATCCTGCTCCCAGGGGGTCCTGCTGGGTCCCAGTCCTGGTCCCGATGTATCTCGGTGTCCCAGTCTATCCCAGTCCATTCCAGTCCACCCCAGTCCATCCCAATCCATCCCAGTCCATCCCAGTCCATCCCAGTCCGTCCCAGTCCATCCCAGTCCCTTCCCAATCCATCCCAGTCCATCCCAGTCCGTCCCAGTCCCTTCCCAGCAGCCGCCGCCGTTTCCCGGGTCCTGCCCCCCCGCCCCCCCAAGATGCTGACGGGGGTCGGGGCTCCGTCTTTGCCTTCGTCTCCCTGGGCCTGCCTGGAAGGAAGGGGCCGCTGGGACACTGCGGGACCTCCTGAAACCAAAGGAACCCTGGGAGAATTTGGGTACTCCTGGAATCAAGGCACAATTGGGACACTGCAGGGCCCCATGGAAAAAAAGGAACCTTGTGACACTGCGGAATTCATGGAATCCAGGGGCCTTTGTGACAGGGGGGCCTCATGGAACCAAAGGAAGCCTGAGGTGTTTCAGAAGGTCATGGAATCAAGGGGCCCCTGGGACACTGCAGGGCCTCTGGCAATTAAAGGAACACTGGGACACTGGGGCAGGACATCCCCCCTGCAATGGCCCCAAGACAATGCCCCATTTGCAAAGGGGTCAGTGCTGAGCTGAGAGGGGGCCGGGACAAGGCAGGAGATGTTGGACCCCAGACTGGTTTGACCCCAAATGAAGCCCCAGATGGTGAGGGAACCCCTGGAGTCCAAGGACTGTCAGTCCCTGGGTTTCTACCAGAAAGGGCCAGTCCCCTTTGCCAGGGGCAGGTTCTTCCAACAGAACCCTTCTTGGGGGTGTGTGGAGATTCCTGCCTTGGCTGGGGACCCCCCAAGGTCACTGCTGGAGGTTGAGAGCAGAGATCTCCCCACCAGCGCTGGTCTGGGGGAGTTCCATCCATCTCTAATTAAGAATTATTGCTTGTTTGCCAGTTTTAGTAGAATTGCTTCAACAATTGCTTTAGTGTTCTGCCCTGTCCTATCTTATCCTGTACTACTGGTAGTTTTAGTGTTTCTACTGTTCACTAAATAATTCTGTTCTGTGTCATCATTTGCAAAAATAAATAATTCATTTTCTTTCAATAGATCTGATTTGCCATCATTAAATCCTGGGGGACAAACGTGGTTCAGTCCCCCCTCTAGAATTGCTCTAAATTTCACATGTTGGCACAATGCAAGGCTGAGATTGGATCCAGCAGCCCCCAGCACCCCAGAGGAAGTTGGGAGCTCAGGGGGACCACCCTTTCCCAACCCTCCAGTGCCCAAAGACCCCCATGGGACTGTCCATCCCTCCAGACCACCCCCCTTTTCCACCCCTCTCCCTGTTCCTCCCACTTTTCCATGGTCCCCTTAAGCCCCAGCCCCCTCATGTTTAGTTTGGGGTCTCAACCCCCACTTTTTCCCCCTCTCCCACCCCATACACATCATTCCCCCAATCCCCACCTCCCTCATGCTCAGTTTGGGGGTCCCACCCTCCTCTTTTTCCCCCTCTTCTGACCTCACCCACCCCTTTCCCATCATCCCCCAATTCTCAGCCTCCCTCCCTCTCCACTTTTGGGGGGTCCCACTCCTCTCCCATTCAGTCTTGGGGTCCCACCACCCCTTTTATCCCCTCTGACTCACCGACATCCCCCCTTCCCAACACCCCCTCTCACCCAAGAGCTCCTCACGTGCAGCCAGGGGAGGCTCCCAGTAACACCAGAGTCCATGAAAGTCCCCCCAGAAAAGGGTTAGGTGGAGTTCTGGGTGGACTCTGAGTTGGTTTGGAGGTTCCTTGGGGCTGTGGGGTGGTTCAAGGGGGTCCTGCACACTTTGGGATGTGCTGGATGCCGTGTTGGGGTGCAGATGTCCCCCCAAAGCTCTCCCAGAACAGGGTGACACAAGGGGGGGGCACAGAGGGGTCCCCATTCCTGATCCATCCTGGAGCAACCACACTGGGGGCAACTGGGATCAGAGTGGGAGCAGCTGGGCCCCTGCTGGGCTCATACTGGGACCATCCTGGGAGTGACTGCAATACTACTGGGAGTATGGGAGAGGGACTGCAACCATACTGGGGATGACTGGGATTAAACTGGATTCATTGAATCCACTGGAAGTGTCTGGAGTTTACTGAGATCATTGGTGGTGACTGGACTCATAGTGGGATCATACTGGGAGCAACTGGGACCATGAAGGGACAAGTGGCCTCCTCCAGGCAGTGCCTCCCCTTTCTGAGGAGAGAGTTAAAAAAACCCCACACCCCCCCACAGCCTTTGGAGGGTCTTCAGTTTGGAATGTGGATCTGCTGGTTGGTTCTTTTGTGTGGGTGTCATGGTTTGAGATAGTCCCAAAATCCAATTCCCTAGCTCCATCCCCTCTCCCACATCTCAACCTAATGTGAGATGGGTTTTTCCAGACAAAACACACCAGACTCAAAGTGGGGGAAAGGGAATATATTACAATGACTATACAAATAAATACCATATCACATTATACACACGATCACAAACTATCTCTACCATGACATATAGTATTTACAATGGACCAGATCTCTTCTCCCCTCCAAATAAAAGTCCAGGAGGGAAAGAAGGACAGATCCCTTCCAGTCCTTAAGCAGCAGCATCTTCTGAGGCAGCAGTCTGTCTGTCTTCTCCACATGCAGCAGCTGATAGCTGGCTTTCTGCCAGCACTCACATGGGAGGTATCCAAACTCTCCCTCGGCCCCCTTGACACAGGCAAAGGGGTCTTCCGTGGGCTTCGTAACCCCAGACAAGGTCGTTTCACCACGGTCATATCACGAGACACAGGGGGGTCTTCGTGACGGTCTGGTATCTCTTGCAGGGCCTCTGTGCCCTGTCTCTCAGGCTGCCACCGTGGCAGCAGTGCGAGGGGGGAGCCAAGGCCAACTCCCCCTGCATTCCATCTGGCTGTCCCAGTCCAGCTCCAGGATGCTCTTTTGAGCTTCTTAGCTCCTCTCTCTCCGGTGCTGCATGTCTAAAACTTTTCTCCTTAATAGGAGTCCATGTCCCTCTTCTCCAAGAGGGTCTCCAAGGGAGTTTTGGGGAATCTGGTACAGTCTTACCCCAAACTCTGTCTCTCAGTTGCTGGCTCTCCTTTCTCTCTCCCTTTCCAGGAGTCTTCTCTGCGGTGCTGCATGTTGTTTCTGCTGCTCCTCTGGTTCAGGTCCTTATCTCTGGCTCTCTGCCACCGTTTCTCTGGTCAGTGTCGGCTGCTGCTCTGCGTCCATGGAGAAAACATCTCCCGGCATAACTACAGGCACCTAGCCCAGCTTTATGCTGTTCCAGGTCCCTGCAGCCCCCCAGCCAAGGGCTGGGAGGCCCCAGAGCGCCCAAGGGGCTTAGAGCCCCTTCCTCGTGGCTCTACAACATGGCCACCTCTCCTACAACAACCCAAACTACAACTCATCTCTTCCGGTCTGGTTGTGATATGTTTACATTTTTGCAGGAGCACCCATTGGGCAGAACTTCAAAATTTCCAAGGGTTTCCACCCCTTGGGGTCTACCACTTTTCTTTAGCCTCTGGGGGAAAACAAAGTCCAAACCACTACACTATGACTCAGTGCCGTCATCATTCTGCCAAGGATATCCTGAGGAACCCGTCTGTCACCGCAGTGTCAGGTGATAGCCCTGACCCAAAGGGGACAGGGGGAGGTGCAGAACAACTGTCCATAAGTGTCCCTTGGCTCAGGGGATATGCAGGGCAGCAGGGATCCGTGCTGGTCCCCTTTCCTCCTTTCCCCTTCCAGGTGACACTGGCCAAGGCCCCAGCACCTGCTGCCACGAGCTGTACACAGCTCCCCTGATGTTCAAGGTCTGACAAGCTTAATAAAACAGCTCCCACCAGAGGTTTGGTCTGATCCCCCTGATCTGAGGGGAAACAGTGTCTATGGGGGAGGAAGGCATGCTTTCTGCCCCTCATTTTTGTACCTCATCAAAACCACTTCAAGATTTGGACAAAAATCAAAGGATAAGCGACCAAGAAGGCTCCTGAGAGCCTTAAACAAAGCAGATGTTGGATCCTGATTGCTCCCTTTGGGCTAGAATAATCCCATTCCCTGTCAGAAAACTACCTGAAGCCAGACACAGTCCCATGGAGAGCTCAGCCCTGCACTTGGCCACTGGAGCTGTTCTACAGCTCACGCCGCCTGACAGGGTGGCAACAGAGCCCCTCTGCTCCCTGTAGCTCAAAGCTAGTGGGCTCTGGGCACAAAGGGGTGAGGCCAGGAATGGGCGGGGGAATCCAGAGCAAAGGGCTACGGGGATCGTGTCGCTACTCTGAAGGGGACCTTCCCTGGGCAGTCAACGGTATTTATTTCGGAGCGGGCCGTAGGGGTGCGTGGGGAGAGCTCTCGACTCTGCAGTTCCTCACGTGTCTGACAGGGCGTCTTGGGAGGCACTGGAGTTCCCCCAGCTGCTCCAGATGCATAGCACTGAGATTTCCTTCTTTCCTTCCCTTCTTCCCTCCCCAGGGTCTCCTGTGGTGTTCTTCTGGCATTGGGTGTAGCAGGAGCCACCCCCAGGGCTCTGCATGGGGCAGGCTGGGTTGTGGCAGTCTAAAAATGTGTAATTAATAAGGAAATTGTAGATTTTGCATAGAAGTTGTTGTATTGTATTGCACTGTGCGTATGTTCTGTCCTTTCATTGGTTGATACTTGACGCAGTACCGCATAGGGTTATGTTCAGCCCCCATCTCCTAGGATTGGTTGTAATTTGCATGCTCCGCCTAAACCCCATCTTCTGTTCCAGTGCCTTCCTTACCCACGTTATTTAAGGCTGGAGCCATTTTGCGCAGTGCTTTCTGTGCCCTTTTGTTCCTCCCTTTAAGCAGTTCAGTTGCCCCGCTACTTTTATAACAAAATCGCCTTCCCAGCTGCACCCAGAAAAGTTGGGGAGGTCTTTATTCAAGCGCTGACCTCCGCACTGGGTGGTACCTGCTGCTCCTCAGGTGATTGGACAGAGCCATTCGTTGGTGTGAGTTTGGCATTCCCCACCCAAACTGCTACAGGAGTGCCAAGCTATTCTGAGGAATGGGGAGTTGTTACGAAGACTTGACCGGAGCCCTGCTTAGAGGGGCTGGGAGAGGTCCAGCAGCATGGAGTGAGCCTGGCCAGTGCAGAGGGGCCCCGAGCAGGAGATGAAATCTCTTGCAGAGAGGCGCCACTTGCCACAGCAGCAAACGGGGAAATCTTCCTCTCCCTTCAGGTCAGAGGTAGAAGTGGATGTGATCAGTGGTGTTCAAGCCCCCTGCAATGTGGAGGTGGAGATCCAAACAACCTATAAACAGACTGGCTCGAGCAAGGAAAGGCTGGGATGCTGCGACAATTATTGTGGCCTGGTACTAAGGCAGGCCTGGTAAATCCAGATCAGATGCTCTGGCACCTCTGTTAGGAGGCAAAGTCATCCCAAGGGCTGGAGGCTTCTGCGCGGATGATGTCAGGAGGGGCTGCACTCACTGGTGTCTCTGAAGGTGTGAATCTCTCTGGGATTCTCCTGGTTCTTGTGCCATTTCCCAAACAACATGGGCAGGAGGAGGGCTTTGCTGTTGCTTGTGGGAGAAACCTGCCTCTGGCTTTAGAGTGTTTTGAGAAAGTCCAGGTCAGACCTGCTTCATTTTCTAATGAGGGAAGTTGTCTTCCTCCATAGGCTGAAAAGGCCAGGAGCAAGTTACCATGTGTGTACATTCACATACTTTCCTTTTGCTGTGCATAGGGGCTTTGGTCCCGTGGAAATGCATGGGGCAGAGGACAGGGGACCTTGGGATCAGGTGGCAATCTTGGCTACTGGAAGGTTTCAGGATTCTTGTCTGCAAGCTGCAGTTGAGTGCGTTGTATCACTACTGAACCAGAGATGCTCACCTGCCGCTCCCATCAAGTGGACTTGCTTTTGGGGGTCTTGTATTTCTTTCTTATTGTCTTTCACGAATCCAGGGAAGAATGTGTGCGATTTTCTGGTTCTTCCCCTCACCTAATCCCCTAGCTGCTTTTTGGAAGGCCTCTTGCAGAAACTGATACTGAAGCAGTGCTTTCAGGGTTACCCAGGGACTCTGAGAAACTGGAGGGGGAGAGATCACAGATTCAGTGCTGCCTGTGGTCAGGGACTAACGGAATGGCAAGCAGCTGGCTCACTGGAGAGAGATATCCCATTTCTAGCTAAATGAAGCTAAATCTCTTATCCACAAACTTCTGATTCAAGTCCAGGCAGTTCTGTCTAGACTGGCCAATGGGGCTGATGATGCCTGAGACCAAATCTTCCTTCCTGGGGCATTTCAAAAGAGCCAGCCATACTGAAATCAGGAGCTTTTCTACATGTGCTTGATGAGCTCAGCTGCCTCAACATCTGTAAGTTTTCTTTTTTCAGACCCCATTGACGATGTGCATGGTGACCTCCTGGGATCCCATGGCAAAATGAACCTTCTTTGCACCTGCGAGTGTAGCATCTTCACCTTGCACTCCCTTCCTGGAGCAGTAGGTGCTGGCACAGCAGCCATTCATCTCCAAGGAGTCCCCAGGGTTGTGAGGGGGGATGAAGCTAGGTGGACAGCAGATCGCAGTCAGAGGCCATGGAACGGGTTGGACATGAGCTTGGGGAGACCAAGTGAAGTTCATCCCATATTAAAAGCCTCTATGGCCCATGAGGAGACAGCGAATCTCCCTCTGGAGAGCCTAGGTCAGGAATATACCCGCATCCATCATCGTAACGTCTCTGCATCTTGTTTGCAGACAAACCTCCTGTTAAAACTGCCGGAGCTTCCAAGCTGACTGCAGGCAGCAGTTGTAGAGCCCACGACACCAGCTCATAGGGCAGCAAGGAGTGCCTTTCAGATGCTGTCTCTCTCCCTTGTAGATGTCTTTGTGCTGCCCCAGTCTTTCTGATCTGCCTCATCCTTGACTTCTCCCCCCTGCTCCCTGCCATTGCTTGAGAAGGAGTTATCTGCAATGCCTTTGGGCACCGGGAGCCCAGAGACTGAAGCTTTCCAGCAAGAGCCCCAGGCCTGTCCAGCAGCTGTAAATTTCCCTTGGAAGAGCACTCTCATCTTTCAGCCCAGTGTTTATTTAGCCCCATTGTCTATGTTGTACAATGGGGCTGCTTCAGAGAGCCCCTGTGGTCCTTCCACCTCTCTCTGCCTGGCCTGGCTGTCCTCAGGGCATCTTGCCAAGCTCTCATGTGGTGCTGCTGACCCCTGGGCTGGTGTCATCTATCTTTTCTAGAAGATGATTTTTTTCAGCAAACGCCCTGTGGAGGACAGCAAAGCTGCAGAGATGAGCCCACATGTCAGGAGAGAGCCTGGCTGTCCCAAGAGCTGGTGCTGATGGGGGCCAAAACTGCCCCTGGTCTCACCCCATCCCAGTCAGCAGTGGGATATCAGGATTGAACTGTGAAGTTTGTTAACTCCTCTGCAGCATCCCTGTGGGGTGGGGAAGACAGGGCAGGGGAGCGGCTGGATGGTGAGAGAAGGGCTTCCAGGTGTTCTGGAGGAGATGTAGCAAAGCCATGGGGGCCATGTGCTGCTGCAGCCCAGCCTTCCTGGGTGCACTCCAGGAAAAGTGTTCTAAGAAAGACCTTCACTCAAAGCAATGGCCTTGGGTTTTCTGGCTGCTTTTCCCAGAGGAAGCAGCATGTCAGCAAAGGAATCAAAGCTCAGGGGATTTCCAGTGAGAAGGACATTGGGAGGAGTTGGGTATGTATTCTTCCATCCCATAAAATGAGAAAAAATGGGCCGGAGTGAGAGGTGAGGGATTTCCAAAGTCTGCTCATCTCTGATGTCTCCCCTCCCTGGCCTGGAGGGATCCAGTGCCTCCAGTGCAGAGCCGAAAGCTGTGCTGCAGATCCTGAAGGTGATTGTCCTGCTTCTGGTCAGGGCAGTGTTAATTTGGGCAGTATCCAGGAGGGGGCACAGCCAGGACATAGAGGTTATTCCTCATTTTGTCAAGGATGGGGGAAGGGGTCTCTTCCAGGTTGTGTGCGTGGTGGCAAAGTTGGGCACCAACTGGTGAGCAATCATGTGTGAGTCATTTGCCTCCCTTGGACACTCGGTTATTAGTATTGTTTCTGTTACTGTTCTGTTGCTGTACTGTTTTCTTATTTCATTGCCCTTTCCAGTAAGTTGTTCTTATCTCAGCCTGCCATCTTTACCTTTTGTGCCTCCAATTCTCCCGTCCAGCCTGCCTCAGGATGGAGGGGGAGTGGGAAGGAAAGGAGGAGTGGGAAGTGAGCGAGTGGCGCACGATTTGCATGGTTTCAGTGAGAACACTAAATTATGGAACACCCGTCTTAAACACATCATCGTGGCTGGGCTTCTCGAACGAAGATTTAAGAAGGCTCCATCCACATTTGTTACAGGCACGCTGGTGGCTTAGGAGGCCAATGCGAGATAGACATATCCGATTGCAAAAGGCACAGCAGAAAGACTCCCTAGGTGGTATATTCTGCAAGACATGATTCTTTCTCCCTTGTCTTTTCTCCTCGAGAGGGATTCTGCGTGCGTTCTCAAAGGAAACAGCAGCGTTCTAGATGGTGTGTCTCCAGGCCTCCCGATTGGAGGCCAGAGTAGACCAGTTATGTTGATTGATATGGCCGAGGCTGAGATGTTTGTAGCTATAATTGTCTACAACGTGGAATAAATAATTCTGATTACAGTATGTTAGTATTTCTTATTTTATTATTTTAATAATATTTCTTATAACATTACTATCTATTGCTGAATATATATAACATGTAATAATGTATTATAAAGTATTACTTCTCTCTATATTTCTATATTATATTTCTAAATATATTTCTATATTTCTATATATACTTCTCTCTCTATATATTCTATATTTCCGTATATATGTCTATATTTCTAATAATATTTCTATATAATTGTAACTATCATCTACTTAGCTAAATCATTCACTCAGGTCTGAGAAGGCGTGTCGAAAACAAGGATGCCTTGGCTAATAAACGCAGTGCTAGTCTTCCGTTCTGCTTGAGCCAGGGCCATAATCCAACGCCATCATTGCCAGAGTGCCCTGAATGCTTGTCTGACGTGAATCTCTGGGGCGTGGAAACCCTCCTCTTCTTCTCTGAAGGGCGGTAGTCTGTGTACTGCACAATCTCTGCTTAATATTTGCTTTCTTAGCTTTAATATAATTGCTTCAACACTGCTTCCAAATACTGCACTATGTTTCTAGCTATAATTATCTACAACGTGGAATAAATAACTCTGCTTAAAGTATTTTAGTATTTACTATTTTATTATTTTAACAATATTTATTATACTATTACTATCTATTGCTGAAGACATATAACATGCAATAATGTATTTTAAAATATTACTTCTATATTATATTTCTATATATATTTCTATATTTCTATATATATTTCTATGTATATATATTCTGTATTTCTATATATATTTCTATATTTCTATATAATATTTCTCTATATATTTCTATATTTCTCTATATATTTCTATATTTCTCTATATATTTCTATATATATATTCTATATTTCTATATATATTTCTATATATATATTCTATATTTCTATATATATTTCTCTATATATATTCTATGTTTCTATATATATTTCTATATTTCTAATGATATTTCTATATTATTGCAACTATCATCTACTTAGCTAAATCATTCACTCAGGTCTGAGAAGGCGTGTCGAAAACAAGGATGCCTTGGCTAATAAACGCAGTGCTAGTCTTCCGTTCTGCTTGAGCCAGGGCCATAATCCAACGCCATCATTGCCAGAGTGCCCTGAATGCTTGTCTGACGTGAATCTCTGGGACGTGGAAACCCTCCTCTTCTTCTCTGAAGGGCGGTAGTCTGTGTGCTGCACAACCTGGCTGTGGCAATCATAGCCCCGCCCTGTTGATCTTCTCTGCTCTCTCTGCCTCTGTCGGGTTTGCTCCCGAGCAGCCCGGAGCATGAGAGCCTGCTTGGAGCTGGCTTTGGAGGGCCCTGGAACTGCAGGATTCACCAAGACTTGCTCACAACGTGGAGGACTTGTTCTCTCCCTCTTTCTCTTCCGCAGTGAGCGGTCATAGTCTGTGTACTGCACAAACCGGCTGCCAAGGTTGTAAGTTCCCCGCACAGATCTGCTTGGCTCCCTCTGCCTCAGCAAGGTTTGCTCCTGAGCAGCCCTGGCAGCGGGAGCCCACCGGCAGATCCTCTTGGAAGGCCTTGCAGCTGTGCTATCCCTAGGACCACGGTCACGACTTGGAGGACCAGTTCTTCTCTCTGAAGCGTCGCCATAGTCTGTGGTGTCCCCAGAGCAGCTGCGCAGATCCCTGCCCCACAGAGGGGATCTGCTCCGGGACCGCTCCCTGCCAGTGTCCTTCATGCCCTGCAAAGAGAGCTGTGGAGAGTTCCTGCCCTTTTCTCCTGAAAGGA
>NW_024103576.1:0-27229 GCF_003945595.2 Pipra filicauda | reverse complement strand
ATTTCAAAAATCCCTCCAGGCGAGGCACAGACTTGCACCCACTCCCAACCACTCTCTGGGTCTTTGCCCTGCACTTATCTTTCCAAGTGCAGGGGATGCCAATCCATCTTGGATGCAGAGGAGGGGCACCTGGGCTGGCTCAGAGGTTCCTGCCATCGTCAGACTACTCGGAGTCAACTGCAAGAAAGAAAACCAGACACCATATCTGAGTACTGTGACACGTGGTCCCAGCCCCCATGATCCCTCTACTCACTCTCAACGAGGCAGGTCCTCGGGTCGCTGGCTCTGACCAGACTTGGACAGCGTGCAGTCATCTTCTGGGATACCTGAGTGAGTGAGACACAAAATTAGAGGGCATCTCTAAAGCTGCAGTGGATCCCCGCTCCTCCTGCTGCCTCCCCAACTCACCTACAAGGTTCCTCTCTCTTCGGCTGCTCCCAAGACCGCCCCTGCAAATGAAATGGGCAAAAGCTCAAACACTCAGTTCTCAAACATTTAGGGATTGCTCACAACGAAAGCCAAAAACCTCTAAACCCTAGACACTGGTTCCTACTCTACCCAGTCGGGACCCTATACACCCAAGCAGGGTATCGCAAGACCATCCTGCTCACCGACTGGACAGCCATCGGCTCCACTGTCTAAGGGAACGGACATGTTGATGGGAGACTCTGAGCAATATTCTATCTACCCACTGATCCACGGAGCAGGGCAGAGCAGTTCCAGGCTGACCCCAAGTCAGACACCCCACACCTGTGACCACACACACCATGTGACACAATTAAGAGACGAAGGACACAAAACACGCACGAGACAAAGGACGTGACACACATCAGAACTGCTCTGCCCGGCACACGGGAATCCAATGATAAAAAGTAAGCCCTTCCTTTGATGCATCCAAATAATCTGTCACAGGATACCCCTTGCACCGGACTAATTGCAAAAATCCCTCCAGGTGAGGCACAGACTTGCACCCACTCCCAACCACTCTCTGGGGCTTTGCCCTGCACTTATCTTTCTGAGAGCCGGGGATGTCAATCCAGCTTTGATGCAGAGATTCGCACCCTGGGGCGGGCTCAGAGGTTCCCTGACATCGTCAGAAGTACTAGGAGCCAACGCGAGAAAGAAAACCATAGCAAGGACGTTAGTGTGTGTTTCATTTTTCTCAAACCCCCAGTGATCCCCCGACTCACGCAGCACCAGAGCCCTGACGGAGTCGACCTGTGGATTCAATTTCCTGGAAGACCTGAGTTCTTGTACACAAATTTAGAAGGCATCGCTAAAGCTGCAGTCATCCCCGCTCCTCCTGCTGCCTCCCCAAATCACCTACAAGGCTCCTCTCTCTTCGGCTGCTCCCAAGACCGCCCCTGCAAATGACATGGGCAAATGCTCAAACACTCAGCTCTCAAGCATTTAGGGATTGCTCACAAGGAAAGCCAAAAACCTCTAAACCCTAGACACTGGTTCCTACTCTACCTAGCCGGGACTCTATACACCCAAGCAGGGTATCGCAAGACCATCCTGCTCACAGACTGGACAGCCATCGGCTCCACTGTCTAAGGGAACTGACATGTTGATGGGAGACTCTGAGCAATATTCTATCTACCCACTGATCCACGGAGCAGGGCAGAGCAGGTCCAGGCTGACCCCAAGTCAGACACCCCACACCTGTGACCACACACACCATGTGACACAATTAAGAGACGAAGGACACAAAACACGCACAAGACAAAGGACGTGACACACACCAGAACTGCTCTGCCCGGCACACGGGAATCCAATGATAAAAAGTAAGCCCTTCCTTTGATGCATCCAAATAACCTGTCACAGGATACCCCTTGCACTGGACTAATTACAAAAATCCCTCCAGGCGAGGCACAGACTTGCACCCACTCCCAACCCCTCTCGGGCTTTGCCCTGCACTTATCTTTCTGAGAGCCGGGGATGTCAATCCATCTTGGATGCAGAGGAGGAGCACCTGGGCTGGCTCAGAGGTTCCTGCCATCATCAGCCTACTAGGAGCCAACTGCGAGAAAGAAAACCATAAGCAAGACGTGAGTTGTGTGGCATGGGGCTCAAACCCCAGTGATCCCCCTACTCACCAGCACCCAGGCCCTGACCGGAGTCGGACACTGTGGATGTCACGTTCCGGAATACCTGAGTGAGTGAGACACAAAAGTAGAAGGCATCTCTAAAGCTGCAGTGCATCCCCGCTCCTCCTGCTGCCTCCCCAACTCACCTACAAGGCTCCTCTCTCTTCAGCTGCTCCCAAGACCGCCCCGGCAAATGACATGGGCAAATGCTCAAACACACAGCTCTCAAACATTTAGGGATTGCTCACAACAAAAGCCAAAAACCTCTAAACCCTAGACACTGGTTCCTACTCTACCCAGTCGGGACCCTATACACCCAAGCAAGGCATCGCAAGACCATCCTGCTCACTGACTGGACAGCCATCGGCTCCACTGTCTAAGGGAACTGACATGTTGATGGGAGACTCTGAGCAATATTCTATCTACCCACTGATCCACGGAGCAGGGCAGAGCAGTTCCAGGCTGACCCCAAGTCAGACACCCCACACCTGTGACCACACACACCATGTGACACAATTAAGAGACGAAGGACACAAAACACGCACGAGACAAAGGACGTGACACACACCAGAACTGCTCTGCCCGGCACACGGGAATCCAATGATAAAAAGTAAGCCCTTCCTTTGATGCATCCAAATAACCTGTCACAGGATACCCCCTGCACCGGACTAATTGCAAAAATCCCTCCAGGCGAGGCACAGACTTGCACCCACTCCCAACCACTCTCTGGGGCTTTGCGCCCTGCACTTATCTTTCTGAGAGCCGGGGATGTCAATCCAGCTTTGATGCAGAGGAGGAGCACCTGGGTTGGCTCAGAGGTTCCTGCCATCGTCAGACTACTAGGAGCCAACTGCGAGAAAGAAAACCATAAGCAATACGTGAGTTGTGTGGCATGGGGCTCAAACCCCAGTGATCCCCCTACTCACCAGCACCCAGGCCCTGACCGGAGTCGGACACCGTGGATGTCACGTTCCGGAATACCTGAGTGAGTGAGACACAAAATTAGAAGGCATCTCTAAAGCTGCAGTGGATCCCCGCTCCTCCTGCTGCCTCCCCAACTCACCTAAAAGGCTCCTCTCTCTTCAGCTGCTCCCAAGACCGCCCCTGCAAATGACATGGGCAAATGCTCAAACACTCAGTTCTCAAACATTTAGAGATTGCTCACAAGGAAAGCCAAAAACCTCTAAACCCTAGACACTGGTTCCTACTCTTCCTAGCCAGGACTCTATACACCCAAGCAGGGCATCGCAAGACCATCCTGCTCACAGACTGGACAGCCATTGGCTCCACTGTCTAAGGGAACTGACATGTTGATGGGAGACTCTGAGCAATATTCTATCTACCCACTGATCCACGGAGCAGGGCAGAGCAGTTCCAGGCTGACCCCAAGTCAGACACCCCACACCTGTGACCACACACACCATGTGACACAATTAAGAGACGAAGGACACAAAACACGCACGAGACAAAGGACGTGACACACACCAGAACTGCTCTGCCCGGCACACGGGAATCCAATGATAGAAAGTAAGCCCTTCCTTTGATGCGTCCAAATAACCTGTCACAGGATACCCCCTGCACCAGACTCATTTCAAAAATCCCTCCAGGCGAGGCACAGACTTGCACCCACTCCCAACCCCTCTCTGGGTCTTTGCCCTGCACTTATCTTTCCAATGAGAGCCGGGGATGTTCAATTTCCAGCTTTGATGCAAGGAGGAAGCACCTGGGATGGCTCAGAGGTTCCTGCCATCGTCAGATACTAGGAGAGCCAACTGCGAGAAAGAAACATAAGCATACGTGAGTTTGTGTGCATGGGGCTCCAAACCCCCAGTGATCCCCCTACTCACCAGCACACAGGCCCTGACCGGGATCGGACACTGTGGATGTCAACGTTCGCGGGATACCTGAGAGAGAGAGAGACAAAATTAGAGGGCATCTCTAAAGCTGCAGTGGATCCCCGCTCCTCCTGCTGCCTCCCCAACTCACCTACAAGGCTCCTCTCTCTTCGGCTGCTCCCAAGACCGCCCCTGCAAATGACATGGGCAAATGCTCAAACACTCAGCTCTCAGACATTTAGGGATTGCTCACAACGAAAGCCAAAAACCTCTAAACCCTAGACACTGGTTCCTACTCTACCTAGCCGGGACCCTATACACCCAAGCAGGGTATCGCAAGACCATCCTGCTCACCGACTGGACAGCCATCGGCTCCACTGTCTAAGGGAACTGACATGTTGATGGGAGACTCTGAGCAATATTCTATCTACCCACTGATCCACAGAGCAGGGCAGAGCAGTTCCAGGCTGACCCCAAGTGAGACACCCCACACCTGTGACCACACACACCACGTGACACAATTAAGAGACGAAGGACACAAAACACGCACGAGACAAAGAACGTGACACACACCAGAACTGCTCTGCCCGGCACACGGGAATCCAATGATAAAAAGTAAGCCCTTCCTTTGATGCGTCCAAATAACCTGTCACAGGATACCCCCTGCACCGGAATAATTGCAAAAATCCCTCCAGGCCAGGCACAGACTTGCACCCACTCCCAACCCCTGGCTGGGTCTTTGCCCTGCACTTATCTTTCCGAGAGCAGGGGATGCCAATCCAGCTTTGATGCAGAGGAGGGGCACCTGGGCTGCCTCAGAGGTTCCTGCCATCGTCAGACTACCAGGAGCCAACTGCGAGAAAGAAAACCATAAGCAAGACGTGAGTTGTGTGGCATGGGGCTCAAACCCCAGTGATCCCCCTACTCACCAGCACCCAGGCCCTGATCGGCGTCGGACACTGTGGATGTCACGTTCCAGGATACCTGAGTGAGGGAGACACAAACTAAGAAGGCATCTCTAAAGCTGCTGTGGATCCCCGCTCCTCCTGCTGCCTCCCCAACTCACCTACAAGGCTCCTCTCTCTTCAGCTGCTCCCAAGACCGCCCCTGCAAATGACATGGGCAAATGCTCAAACACACAGCTCTCAAACATTTAGGGATTGCTCACAACGAAAGACAAAAACCTCTAAACCCTAGACACTGGTTCCTACTCTACCCAGTCGGGACCCTATACACCCAAGCAGGGTATCGCAAGACCATCCTGCTCACAGACTGGACAGCCATCGGCTCCACTGTCTAAGGGAACTGACATGTTGATGGGAGACTCTGAGCAATATTTTATCTACCCACTGATCCACGGAGCAGGGCAGAGCAGTTCCAGGCTGACCCCAAGTCAGACACCCCACACCTGTGACCACACACACCATGTGACACAAAACACGCATGAGAGAAAGGACGTGACACACACCAGAACTGCTCTGCCCGGCACACGGGAATCCAATGATACAAAGTAAGCCCTTCCTTTGATGCGTCCAAATAACCTGTCACAGGATACCCCCTGCACCGGACTCATTTCAAAAATCCCTCCAGGCGAGGCACAGACTTGCACCCACTCCCAACCACTCTCTGGGGCTTTGCCCTGCACTTATCTTTCTGAGAACCAGGGATGTCAATCCAGCTTTGATGCAGAGGAGGAGCACCTGGGCTGGCTCAGAGGTTCCTGCCATCGTCAGACTACTAGGAGCCAACTGCGAGAAAGAAAACCATAAGCAATACCTGAGTTGTGTGGCATGGGGCTCAAACCCCAGTGATCCCCCTACTCACCAGCACCCAGGCCCTGACCGGAGTCGGACACACCGTGGATGTCACGTTCCGGGATACCTGAGTGAGTGAGACACAAAATTAGAAGGCATCTCTAAAGCTGCAGTGGATCCCCGCTCCTCCTGCTGCCTCCCCAACTCACCTACAAGGCTCCTCTCTCTTCAGCTGCTCCCAAGACCCCACCGACCCTGCAAATGACTTGGCAAATGCTCAAACACACAGCCTCAAATAATGTTTTAGGGATTGCTCACAAACGAAAGCCAAAACCTCTAAAACCCTAGACACTGGTTCCTACTCTACCTAGCCGGGACCCTATACACCCAAGCGGGGCATCGCAAGACCATCCTGCTCACAGACTGGACAGCCATCGGCTCCACTGTCTAAGGGAACTGACATGTTGATGGGAGACTGAGCAATATTCTATCTACCCACTGATCCACGGAGCAGGGCAGAGCAGTTCCAGGTTGACCCCAAGTCAGACAACCCACACCTGTGACCACACACACCATGTGACACAAAACACGCATGAGAGAAAGGACGTGACACACACCAGAACTGCTCTGCCCGGCACACGGGAATCCAATGATAAAAAGTAAGCCCGTCCTTTGATGCGTCCAAATAACCTGTTCCAGGATACCCCCTGCACCGGACTCATTTCAAAAATCCCTCCAGGCAAGGCACAGACTTGCACCCACTCCCAACCCCTCTCTGGGGCTTTGCCCTGCACTTATCTTTCCAAGTGCAGGGGATGCCAATCCATCTTGGATGCAGAGGAGGGGCACCTGGGCTGGCTCAGAGGTTCCTGCCATCGTCAGACTACTCGGAGTCAACTGCAAGAAAGAATCACCCTAAGCAATAGTGGTTGTGCTCGGCAGGGGCTCAAACCCCAGTGATCCCCTACTCACCAGCACCGGCCCTGACGGAGTCGGACACGTGCATGTCACGTTCCAGGATACTGAGTGAGTGAGCACAAATTAGAAGGCCTCTCTAAAGCTGCCGTGGATCCCCGCTCCTCCTGCTGCCTCCCCAACTCACCTACAAGGCTCCTCTCTCTTCAGCTGCTCCCAAGACCGCCCCTGCAAATGACATGGGCAAATGCTCAAACACACAGCTCGCAAACATTTAGGGATTGCTCACTTAACTAAAGTCAAAAACCTCTAAACCCTAGACACTGGTTCCTACTCTTCCTAGCCGGGACTCTATACACCCAAGCAGGGTATCGCAAGACCATCCTGCTCACAGACTGGACAGCCATCGGCTCCACTGTCTAAGGGAACGGACATGTTGATGGGAGACTCTGAGCAATATTCTATCTACCCACTGATCCACGGAGCAGGGCAGAGCAGTTCCAGACTGACCCCAAGTCAGACACCCCACACCTGTGACCACACACACCATGTGACACAATTAAGAGACGAAGGACACAAAACACACACGAGACAAAGGACGTGACACACACCAGAACTGCTCTGCCCGGCACACGGGAATCCAATGATAAAAAGTAAGCCCTTCCTTTGATGCATCCAAATAACCTGTCACAGGATACCCCTTGCACCGGACTAATTGCAAAAATCCCTCCAGGCGAGGCACCGACTTGCACCCACTCCCAACCACTCTCTGGGGCTTTGCCCTGCACTTATCTTTCTGAGAGCCGGGGATGTCAATCCAGCTTTGATGCAGAGGAGGAGCACCTGGGCTGGCTCAGAGGTTCCTGCCATCGTCAGACTACTAGGAGCCAACTGCGAGGAAGAAAACCATAAGCAATACGTGAGTTGTGTGGCACGGGGCTCAAACCCCAGTGATCCCCGTACTCACCGGCACCCAGGCCCTGACCGGAGTCGGAGACTGTGGATGTCACGTTCCGGGATACCTGAGTGACTGAGACACCAAATTAGAAGGCATCTCTAACGCTTGCAGTGGATCCCCGCTCTCCTGCTGCCTCCCCAACTCACATACAGGCTACTCTTCTTCAGCTGCTCCCAAGGACCGCCCCTGCAAGACATTGGCAACTGCTCAAACCACACCGCTCCTCAACATTTAGGGAGGCTCAAAACGAAAGCCAAAAACCTCTCAACCCTAGACATGTTTTCCTACTCTACCCAGTCCGGACCCTATACACCAAGCAGGGTATCGCTAAGACCATCCTGCTCATCAGAGGGACCGCCCTCGCTCCACTGTCTAGGGAATGACATGTTGATGGGCGACTCCTGAGCAATATTCTATCTACCCACTGATCCACGGAGCAGGGCAGAGCAGTTCCAGGCTGACCCCAAGTCAGACACCCCACACCTGTGACCACACACACCATGTGACACAAAACACGCATGAGAGAACGGACGTGACACACACCAGAACTGCTCTGCCCGGCACACGGGAATCCAATGATAAAAAGTAAGCCCTTCCTTTGATGCGTCCAAATAACCTGTCACAGGATACCCCCTGCACCAGAATAATTGCAAAAATCCCTCCAGGCGAGGCACAGACTTGCACCCACTCCCAACCACTCTCTGGGGCTTTGCCCTGCACTTATCTTTCTGAGAGCCGGGGATGTCAATCCATCTTGGATGCAGAGGAGGGGCACCTGGGCTGGCTCAGAGGTTCCTGCCATCGTCAGACTACTAGGAGCCAACTGCGAGAAAGAAAACCATAAGCAATACGTGAGCTGTGTGGCATGGGGCTCAAACCCCAGTGATCCCCCTACTCACCAGCACCCAGGCCCTGACCGGAGTCGGACACTGTCGATGTCACCTTCCAGGATACCTGAGTGAGTGAGACACAAACTTAGAAGGCATCTCTAAAGCTGCAGTGCATCCCCGCTCCTCCTGCTGCCTCCCCAACTCACCTACAAGGCTCCTCTCTCTTCAGCTGCTCCCAAGACCGCCCCTGCAAATGACATGGGCAAATGCTCAAACACACAGCTCTCAAACATTTAGGGATTGCTCACAACGGAAGTCAAAAACCTCTAAACCCTAGACACTGGTTCCTACTCTACCCAGTCGGGACTCTATACACCCAAGCAGGGTATCGCAAGACCATCCTGCTCACCGACTGGACAGCCATCGGCTCCACTGTCTAAGGGAACTGACATGTTGATGGGCGACTCTGAGCAATATTCTATCTACCCACTGATCCACGGAGCAGGGCAGAGCAGTTCCAGGCTGACCCCAAGTCAGACACCCCACACCTGTGACCACACACACCATGTGACACAAAACACGCATGAGAGAAAGGACGTGACACACACCAGAACTGCTCTGCCTGGCACACGGGAATCCAATGATAAAAAGTAAGCCCTTCCTTTGATGCATCCAAATAACCTGTTCCAGGATACCCCCTGCACCGGACTCATTTCAAAAATCCCTCCAGGCGAGGCACAGACTTGCACCCACTCCCAACCACTGTCTGGGGCTTTGCCCTGCACTTATCTTTCCAAGTGCAGGGGATGCCAATCCATCTTGGATGCAGAGGAGGGGCACCTGGGCTGGCTCAGAGGTTCCTGCCATCGTCAGACTACTAGGAGCCAACTGCGAGAAAGAAAACCATAAGCAATACGTGAGTTGTGTGGCATGGGGCTCAAACCCCAGCGATCCCCCTACTCACCAGCACCCAGGCCCTGACCGGAGTCGGACACTGTGGATGTCACGTTCCAGAATACCTGAGTGAGTGAGACACAAAATTAGAAGGCATCTCTAAAGCTGCAGTGGATCCCCGCTCCTCCTGCTGCCTCCCCAACTCACCTACAAGGCTCCTCTCTCTTCAGCTGCTCCCAAGACCGACCCTGCAAATGACATGGGCAAATGCTCAAACACTCAGTTCTCAAACATTTAGAGATTGCTCACAAGGAAAGCCAAAAACCTCTAAACCCTAGACACTGGTTCCTACTCTACCCAGTCCGGACCCTATACACCCAAGCAGGGTATCGCAAGACCATCCTGCTCACAGACTGGACAGCCATCGGCTCCACTGTCTAAGGGAACTGACATGTTGATGGGAGACTCTGAGCCATATTCTATCTACCCACTGATCCACGGAGCAGGGCAGAGCAGTTCCAGGCTGACCCCAAGTCAGACACCCCACACCTGTGACCACACACACCATGTGACACAATTAAGAGACGAAGGACACAAAACACGCACGAGACAAAGGACGTGACACACATCAGAACTGCTCTGCCCGGCACACGGGAATCCAATGATAAGAAGTAAGCCCTTCCTTTGATGCATCCAAATAATCTGTCACAGGATACCCCTTGCACCGGACTAATTGCAAAAATCCCTCCAGGCGAGGCACAGACTTGCACCCACTCCCAACCACTCTCTGGGGCTTTGCCCTGCACTTATCTTTCTGAGAGTCGGGGATGTCAATCCAGCTTGGATGCAGAGGAGGGGCACCTGGGCTGGCTCAGAGGTTCCTGCCATCGTCAGACTACTAGGAGCCAACTGCGAGAAAGAAAACCATAAGCAATACGTGAGTTGTGTGGCATGGGGCTCAAACCCCAGCGATCCCCCTACTCACCAGCACCCAGGCCCTGACCGGAGTCAGACACTGTGCATGTCACGTTCCGGGATACCTGAGTGAGTGAGACACAAAATTAGAAGGCATCTCTAAAGCTGCAGTGGATCCCCGCTCCTCCTGCTGCCTCCCCAACTCACCTACAAGGCTTCTCTCTCTTCAGCTGCTCCCAAGACCGCCCCTGCAAATGACATGGGCAAATGCTCAAACACACAGCTCTCAAACATTTAGGGATTGCTCACAACGAAAGTCAAAAACCTCTAAACCCTAGACACTGGTTCCTACTCTTCCTAGCCGGGACCCTATACACCCAAGCAGGGTATCGCAAGACCATCCTGCTCACAGACTGGACAGCCATCGGCTCCACTGTCTAAGGGAACTGACATGTTGATGGGAGACTGAGCAATATTCTATCTACCCACTGATCCACGGAGCAGGGCAGAGCAGTTCCAGGCTGACCCCAAGTGAGACACCCCACACCTGTGACCACACACACCATGTGACACAAAACACGCATGAGAGAAAGGACGTGACACACACCAGAACTGCTCTGCCCGGCACACGGGAATCCCATGATAAAAAGTAAGCCTTTCCTTTGATGCGTCCAAATAACCTGTTCCAGGATACCCCCTGCACCGGACTCCTTTCAAAAATCCCTCCAGGCGAGGCACAGACTTGCACCCACTCCCAACCCCTCTCTGGGTCTTTGCCCTGCACTTATCTTTCCAAGTGCAGGGGATGCCAATCCATCTTGGATGCAGAGGAGGGGCACCTGGGCTGGCTCAGAGGTTCCTGCCATCGTCAGACTACTCGGAGTGAACTGCAAGAAAGAAAACCAGACACCATATCTGAGTAGTGTGGCATGTGGCCCCAGCCCCCATGATCCCTCTACTCACTCTCAACGAGGCAGGTCCTCGGGGCGCTGACTCTGACGAGACTTGGCAATGTGCTGTCATCTCCTGGGATACATGAGCGAGAGAGAGACAAAATTAGAGGGCATCTGTAAAGCTGTAGTGGATTCCTGCTCCTCCTGCTGCCTCCCCGACTCACCTCCAATGCTCATCTGCTCCCAAAGGTTAGCTGGATGGCACCTGCAATCCAAAAAGCTCAGTGCTTCATTGCTGATCCTTTCAATACTCGGAGATTACCTACAAGGACAGCTCCAGAGGAGTAAACTGTGTCTGTCACCTCACTGTGAATTGTGTTCGGCCATCTGAGGCTGCCTACATCTCCTGCAAAAAAACCCAGAGGCAACTGTGAGTACTTAGATACTGCCCAAGAGTTTGCTGCTCCCATGGCAGTTTCTGTCTGACACCCCTTGACCATGACCTCTTACAGGCAGGGTCCCTGTCACGTTGGACTGCACGTTAGAAGTCTGTGCACTGCCTGTAAAACAAAAAAACAAGTATGTACACAGATTCACCACAAATACACCGCCTGCAAAAGAGCAGCTAGTTTTGTCCTGCAGTCACTGCTCACCTTCCTCACCGGGCTCACCTTCCCTCTGGTGCCTATCGTCTGCTGGGCTGAGGGCTCTGCATCCTAAAAAAAAACAAAAAACCAAAACTAAACCACCAAACCATCCAAATGAACAATAAACCTAGGGCCAAAAGTCATGTCTTGGCTCTGACCTCACATGACAACCCACCTTCTGACTTTGCTCCTCCAGTCTCTTCTGTTCTTCTCTGCTTTACATCCAGTCCCTCTGACGCTGCAAAGAAATGAGTTACCAAAGTCAGCCATATAGATGGAGAGACCTTAACTGCTGTGCAATTCTCATTTCTCCTTAGACAAGCCCTCTGGGGTCCAAAGACAACCTGCACAAACAAACACTGACCTAACTTTAAGGTCCTGCTGTACCGCTCCCATTGGCTCTGGACAAGCCCGCTCTCGTGACTGCACACACACTGCAGGCAGGGGCTGCCTCCGGGAGGACTGGAGAACTGCTGCCCTGAGTGGCTGAGCCTATCACAGGGTAACTGGAAAGTCTCCTTTCTACTCCACCTACCCCCAACTCTACACAGCAGGGCAGAGCAGTTCCAGGCCCAACACAAACTCCAAGGACACATTTCCAGACAAGTGCTGTGGTGCAACCAGGAGAGAGAACTCTGAGAAAGGAACGACGCCAAAATGGATGTGCTGCCGCACGAGAAGACGGAGGATACGGTAAGACTGAACGGAGGAGGCTCTGAGGAGCCTGAAAAGACACTCTAACAGAATGGCCTGGGACAAGAACTGCCTACCAAATTGCTAAGATGGATGGGAGACAATGCTATGTTCAGAATCTTCTTGGATTCTCACAAGTCCTGGGCGGTTACAAGGGATGACTGCACGGCATGGTCACCGATACAAACTGTAAGGAGGCTGTAAAAGACACCTGACCTGACACTTCTCAGATGCAATTCTGATGCACATCCAAGCTAGCGAGCCAAAGAACGGATGGTATGGGCACTGGGCTGGGCAGTGCAAAGGTTCAAGACCCTAGGAATGATGCCTTGACATCTCAGATAAGAACTTCGAGGGCAGAAAGCAAAGACATGGTGATTATGAATTGTAAGACACGAAACACAGACTGGACAAAGGACATGACACAGACCTGAACGGCTCTGCCATGCACATCCTACTCCAGTGATGAAAAGTAAACTGCTCCTCCTATGTGTGCCAAGGGCCTGTTAGGGCAGACCCTTTCCCCTCTGCTCATTTGAAAATCCCTCCCTCCTAACCATAAAACTGGACCCAGCTCTCATCCCCTCTCCAGGTGGTTGTCCTCCACTTATCTTTCCCATAGTCGGGGGTGTGAATCCATCTTCGATGCAAAGTAAGGATGCCTGGCTGGCTCACAGGGTCGTGCGATCCCTGACTCGCTCGGCTACGAGAAAGAAAACCGAAACTGAGGCAAGAGTCCAGAAGCACGTGGATGATAACCCCGCAATTGGCTACTCACCCTCCCCTGAGCTGAGAGGTTCTGGGGCCACTGGCTCCAACCCGAGTTGGAGGCTGCTGCCGTCACCGTCTGCTGTACCTGGGTGAGTGAGAAAAAAAAGTTACGTGGTGTTTCTGAAAGTAAGGGAGACCCCAGGACCTCCTCGTTACCTCCCTGACTCAACCTGAATGCTCCTTCTTTGCCAAAGGCAGGCCGGATGGCACCCGCAGCTGGAAAAGGTCGAGCCTTAATTGATGAGCCTCGTAGTACTAGGGGATTACTCACAAGGACAGTTGAAGACCATCAAACCTAATTGGCAGGTGGCTCCGGCCCTCTGAGGCTGCACACATTCTCTGCAAAGTAAAAAAGCCAAAGGCAAATGTATATACTGAGGTATTGCCTGAAAGGATGGCTTTCCTGTGGTAGCTCCTACCTACCTCTCCCGGACCTCTTACCGACAGGGTCCCTGAAGCATTGGACTGTCTGTTAGAAGGTGGCAGAACCCCTGGAAAACACAAGAAACAAAGCACGTGCACAGATTCACCACAACACCTGTAAAAGACCATCTAGTCCTGTCCTGGAGTCAGTGCTCACCTTGCTCACCAGTACTCACTCGGATCACCTCCCCTCCGGTGCCTAGAGCCTCCTGGGACCAGCGCTCTGCATCTGAAAACAAAGAAAAACCAAACCAAACCAACAAAATCCTTAACATATCAAATAAATGTGGAGCTAAAAGTCACATCTTTGTGCTGATGTCAGGTGATGACCCACCTTCTTGCTCTGCTCCTCTGGCTTCTTTTCTGTTCAACTCTGCTTTACACCCTGTCCTTCTGACATGGTAAAGAAACCCTAACCAAAGTCACCCAGATAGATAGGGAGAGCTGAAAGAGTCTCCCTTCTCTTTTAGCGAACCACCCAGGGTCACTGCCTGCAGCCAAAGACTGCAACTGTAATCACACGGAATATCTGGGTAAATGAGAGGAAAACTTAAGTGGCACATCTGAAAAGTCAGTGGATGCCTTCACAGGCATTTAGGGGGCTCCTGGACACTGCTTTCCACCCATACTACCTTCAAAACACCCCTAGCAATTCCTAAGCTGGCACCTGAGCCCTCACTCCATCTCTGGGCTGTAACCCCCCACTGACTACTTGCAAACCTGCCTGTCTGTAGCCATCTTCAACATAGAGTAGCTTCACCTCAGGACCAGATAACACTTGTGAAAAAATGCCAAGCTGCAGTTGAGATGATCGGGAGATCCCAAAAGACGGAAGGCTCCTAAGGAAAAGAAAAAAAGATAACAAATTACAAAAGCACCTTACCAACACAGCACACAAAATTATTAAATTTAAAAACCCTGCATTTGAGTATAATCCTCTTCATTGCCATATATAGCTCTGCTTCTTTGGATGCCAAAGCTGATGCTTCAATAAAGCAGAAATAGCTTGAGAAGTTCCATTCAATAAAAGAACAGGAGAGCTCTTATCCCATTGAAGCCTGGCTGCTGAATGACCTCCCTGGGCAAAGGCTGGGGTTAATATATCCCTGGCGGTGCCCACCTCCCTTCCTGTGAGGCCCCGGGGGAAAAAGAGTAGCCCAATCCAAGACAGTATAAAGGCTCTGGGAGCAGCAGCACCTGGTTTGCATCTCTGACTTAAAATCAGGATAGGTAAAGAGCCTGACGGAGAAAAGGACTCCTAACGTGAGCAGGTATTATAGTTGGTATTGGATTGAGGGTTGGTATTGGATTCGGGCAGGGGCTGGAGCGGAGGGAGTGGAGCAGAATAGCGGGAGTTGGAGCGGCGGGAAGGGGAGCGGCGCGGCGCGGCGCGGGCTGGAGCGGCGGGAAGGGGGGCGGCGCGGCGTGGGCTGGGGCAGCGCGGCGTGGGCTGGGGCAGCGCGGCGTGGGCTGGGGCAGCGCGGCGTGGGCTGGGGCAGCGCGGCGTGGGCTGGGGCAGCGCGGCGTGGCCGCGTCCTACCTGCGGGACAAGGGTGAGCCTGGCGGTACCGGAACGAGGCGCGGAGGGGGCCGGAAGGAACCCCGGGGCTGCCGGGACCCTCCCGCGGTGCTGGGCTGAGCTCCCGGGGTGCTTCGCGATGGGGGATGTGGAGTGAGGTAATAACGAGAATCAGGAAGTGCTTCCACGGACCCGCGCCCGGTTCGGTGGCTGTGCCGAGGTTTGAACCGGGAAAGAGTCGCTGTCCTGCGGTGAGGACCGGGGGAAATGGCCTTACAATGAGAGTGGAGAGCTCTGCACAGAGGAAATAAAACTCACTGGGTTTAGTAGCTAAAATATCAGGGGAAATTACTGTCTGGTTACAGCAGTAAGCTTCCCACAGCAGTTTCGGGTGCCTGCCTTTGGAGACCGGCCCCAAAGTAGAAACTCCTCTCGACTGCTCCTGAGAGAGGCAATTGGAACTTTAGGTGCTCAGGAAAGCGATTTCCTCTCCTAAGTCCTGGTTCACCTGCCCGAGCACCTACAGTGTTTATATTCCACCTCTCTCTCTGTTTTGCACGTTTGTATCAATGAAAGAAACTTACAAGGTCTTCCTCCAGTCTGAGCTGCATCCTCTCTGCACCCCCACACTCTCCCACCTGTTCACGTGTGCTGCTCCCCTCTCCTGCGCTGCTTCCTGGAACAGGGCTCATCCCTCGGCACCTTCCTCGAGCGATAATCCGGATACATCAGGTGCTTCCCCCAGCCCCTGCGAGACGCTCTCACCATCACTGCTTGAGAGATTTCCTGGGATCGACTGCTCCCCTGCAGAAGCTCCCTATAAAAAGTGCCCCACCGAGCACGGCCCGCCCCTTGTCACCCTCACTGCCCACACCTGGGGCTGTCCCGCCCCTTGTCACCCTCACTGCCCACACCTGGGGCTGTCCCGCATGGGAGGGAAGCACGGGTGGAGCCACAGGCGGGCGCGCGGGGAGAGGAGGCGGGGCGAGCCGGGGGGCGGGGTCGGCGCCAGCAGGAGGGAGGGGCAGGTGCCCGCTCCGCTTCCCTGTGGGCTCTGGGGTTCTTTTGGGCTGGTTTTGGGGGACTGCGCACACCCTCCCCTGGTCACAGCCCCGCCCTAGCTCGCTGCACCCAGCTGCACTCCCCGTACCCCTTGCTCAGCTCCGCGGGGATTTGTGCCTCCTCTGAAGGTGGCAAATGTCTACAAAGCGAGTCGGGAAGCCTAAGAGCTGCAGCCCCCAGCCCCGCTGCGGTTTCCCCGCCGTCACCCGGCACGTCCTGCCCCGCAGCACCGCTCCCGCTGCCGCCCTCGAAAACAAGGAACAAACCCCCGTGCCCCCAGCACAGGCCGGTGCCTGCGGCCGGGAGCGGCCGCAGCCCCCAACGCCGGGCGGGGCGCGCCGGGAGGGGCGGTGCGGGGCGGGGGCGGGTCCCGCGGCTGCGACCCCGCGGGGAAGGGACCCCCGGGCCGGCCCCGTCCGGCATCGCCGCTGGCCCTGCTCGGCCACCGCCCCTCGCCCACAGCTTTAACATTAGAGAGCCAAGTTTAATCCAGAGCCTGCAAGCTCCCACGTGCAGGGGATTTCCACAGACTTGTTATTTTTCTCTTTTTAAGGACCACGTTGCTAAAGTCAGGGAAATACAATCAACATTCCCTAAACACCATTACTTCTACATCCACCTGTGATCAGGGGCCGAAGGGCAGCAGCCTGCCCTGGACGGGCTGCAGGGATAGTGTGAAGGCCACTGTTCCCCAGGTTTGAAGGACTCTGGCCATGATCCCCGGCCCATGGTCGCTTGCGGGGGAGAAAGGCGGCGGCGCAGCCCCGACAGCATCTCCAGGGCAACGCGGGACCGAGGGGGGCGGGGACGGGAGCTAGAGTAGGGGCGGGAGCGGAGCGGAGCGGAACGGGGCGAGCGGGGGGGGGGCGGCGCCGCCGCCTGGGGTCCTCGGGCGCCGCGGCTCCGAGACGGGGGCTGCCCGCGCCGGTGCCTGCCGCCGCCCACGAACCTGCCGCCCGCGCCCGGAGCCGCCGAGCCCCCCGCCCCGTCCCCACAGCGGGAAGCGGCGCGGAGAGACGGCGCTGCGGGCGCGGGGCGGGGGTCCGGGTCGCGGCGGCGGTCAGGCAACAGGATAGACGCCTCTATTAGGCGAGGGGGCCTCTCGCCGCCATCTTTAGTGTGGCCTCGGCTAAGTTCCGGTCGTGGCGGCGCCATCTTGAGTGTGGCGTCGGGGCGAATTCCGGGCCGGGGCCGCCATCTTTAGTGTGGTCGTTCCGGTCCTGGCGGCGCCATCTTTACTGTGGGCTTGGCGGACTTCCGGGCCGGGGCCTTGGAGGACTTCCGGTCGCTCTCTACTTCCGGTGACCGAGTTTACCCAAATTAGCGTCCCTCCTCGCTAATTTCTGCGCTTTCACCCCAAAAAATCTTCGTGTTATTCCCCGCACACACTGGGATGGGACTGGGATCACTGGGGAGGGAATTGGGATGGGACTGGGGGCAGTGGGAAAGGACTGGCCTGGGACTGGGCGAACTGGGGAAGGACTGGATTGCACTGTACGAGCACACTTGGGAAGGAATGGGTGCGCTGGCTTGCACTGAGAGAAGTCGCAAGGCTGAGACTTCTGGAGAGGGACTGGGGGTAGTAGGGAGGGACTGGGATGGGACTGAGGGCACTGGAGATGCTCCCAGTCCCACCCCAGTGCCCCCATTCTCATCCCAGTCCCTTCCCACTTCTCGCAGTGCAAGCCAGTGCACCCATTCCTTCCCAAGTGTCCTCCTGCAGTGCAACCCAGTCCTTCCCCAGTTTGCCCAGTCCCAGCCCAGTCCCGTCCCACTGCCCCCAGTCCCATCCCAATTCCCTCCCCGGTGATTCCAGTCCTATCCCAGTGGTGCCCCAGTGTGTCCTAGTGCCTCCCCAGTGCCTCTCAGTCCTATCCCAGTGCCTCCAGTCCCTCCCCAGAGAATCCCCGTCCCATCCCAGTTCCCCCAAGTGCCCCCAGGGCCTCTCCAGTGCCCTCAGTTGTACTGGGAAGGGACTGGGAATCACTTAGGAGGGACTGGGATGGGACTAGGCAAACTGGGGAAGGACTGGGTTGAACTGCAGGGGGACGCTTGGGAGGGAAAGGAGGTTGTGGGTTGCAGTGGGGGAAGTGGGGAGAGACTGGGATGGGAGTGGGGGCACTGGTGGCACTGGGCTAGGACTGGGGGAACTGGGGAGGGAGCAGGGAGGGACGGCGAGGGGGCTGGGTAGGGAACTGGGATGGTACTGGGATGGGAATGGGATGCATGGGAGAAAGGAGCGGAATGCAGTGGGGAGGGACTGGGAGCAACGGGAAAGCCACTGCAGGGACTGGGATTGGACTGGGGAGGGCCTGCAAGAGGACTGTGACAGGACTGGGGAGTGGGCCTGGCATGGGACTGGGATGCACAGGGGGAAAGAACCGGGATGCCCTGGGGAGGGACTGAGGTCGCGGGAGGGCTGGGGATGGGTCAGGGGCACTGGGGAGGGAACTGGGATGGGACTTGGATGTTCTAGGGAGGGAGTGGGATGCATCGGGGAAAAGGACTGACATGTACTGGGAGGGACTGGGGGTAGTGGGGAAGGATGGGGATGGGACTGGGGACACTGGAGAGGGACTGGGGGCACTGGGGGGAGTTGGGCTGGGAGTGGGGACACTGGGGTGGGACTGAGATTTTCGGGGGCGGGGGGGGACTGGGAGCACTGGGATGGGACTGGGGGTCATTGGGGAGGGACTGGGGATCCGTGGGACTGGGGGCACTGGGATAGGAGTGAGATGCACTGGGGAGGGACTGGGCCGGGACTGAGGGCACTGGAGAGGCCCTGGGGGCACTTTGGGGAACTGGGCTGGGACTGGGATTCTCTAGGGAGGGACTGGAGGCACTGGGATAGGACTGAGAGGCACTGGGGAGGCACTAAGACACACTGGGGCACCACTGGGATGGGACTGGGATCACTGGGAATTGGGATGGGACTGGGGGCAGTGGGAAAGGACTGGGCTGGGACTGGGCAAACTGGGGAAGGATGGAGTTGCACTGCAGGAGGACACTTGGGAAGGAATGGGTGTGCTGGCTTGCACTGAGAGAAGTGGGAAGGGACTGGGATGAGAGTGGGGGCACTGGGGTGGGACTGGGAGCACTGGTGGCACTGGGCTAGGACTGGGGGAACTGGGGAGGGAGCAGGGAGGGACTGCAAGGGGGCTGGGGAGGGAACTGGGATGGTACTGGGATGGGAATGGGATGCATGGGAGAAAGGAATGGAATGCAGTGGGGAGGGACTGGGAGCAATGGGAAAGCCACTGCAGGGACGGGGACTGGACTGGGGAGGGACTGCAAGAGGACTGTGACAGGACTGGGGAGTGGGCCTGGCATGGGACTGGGATGCAGAGGGGGAAAGAACCGGGATGCCCTGGGGTGGGACTGAGGTCACGGGAGGGCTGGGGATGGGTCAGGGGCACTGGGGAGGGAACTGGGATGGGACTTGGATGTTCTAGGGAGGGAGTGGGATGCATCAGGGAAAAGGACTGGCATGCACTGGGAGGGACTGGGGGCAGTGGGGAGGGACTGGGGGCCCTGGGAGGATTTGGGCTGGGAGTGGGGACACTGGGGTGGGACTGAGATTTTCGGGGGGCGGGGGGGGGGACTGGGAGCACTGGGATGGGACTGGGGGTCATTGGGGAGGGTCTGGGGAACCGTGGCACTGGGGCACTGGGATAGGACTGAGAGGCACTGGGGAGGCACTAAGACACACTGGGGCACCACTGGGATGGGACTGGGATCACTGGGGAGAGAATTGGGATGGGACTGGGGGCAGTGGGAAAGGACTGGCCTGGGACTGGGCAAACTGGGGAAGGACTGAGTTGCACTGCAGGAGGACACTTGGGAAGGAATGGGTGCGCTGGCTTGCACTGAGAGAAGTGGGAAGGGACTGGGATGAGAGTGGGGGCACTGGGGTGGGACTGGGGGAACTGGGGAGGGAGCAGGGAGGGACGGCGAGGGGGCTGGGAAGGGAACTGGGATGGTACTGGGATGGGAATGGGATGCATGGGAGAAAGGAGCGGAATGCAGGGGGGAGGGACTGGGAGCAACGGGAAAGCCACTGCAGGGACTGGGATTGGACTGGGGAGGGACTGCAAGAGGACTGTGAGAGGACTGGGGAGTGGGCCTGGGATGGGACTGGGATGCACAGGGGTGGGACTGGGATGCCCTGGGGAGGGACTGGGTGCAATGGGAAAGCCACTGCAGGGACTGGGATTGGACTGGGGAGGGACTGCAAGAGGACTGTGACAGGACTGGGGAGTGGGCCTGGCATGGGACTGGGATGCACAGGGGAAAAGAACCAGGATGCCCTGGGGAGGGACTGAGGTCACGGGAGGGCTGGGGATGGGTCAGGGGCACCGGGGAGGGAACTGGGATGGGACTTGGATGTTCTAGGGAGGGAGTGGGATACATCGGGGAAAAGGACTGGCATGCACTGGAGAGGGACTGGGGGCACTAGGGGGATTTGGGCTGGGAGTGGGGACACTGGGGTGGGACTGAGATTTTCGGGGGCGGGGGGGGGACTGGGAGCACTGGGATGGGACTGGGGGTCATTGGGGAGGGACTGGGGATCCGTGGGACTGGGGGCACTGGGATAGGAGTGAGATGCACTGGGGAGGGACTGGGCCGGGACTGAGGGCACTGGAGAGGCCCTGGGGGCACTTGGGGGAACTGGGCTGGAATGGGGATTCTCTGGGGAGGGACTGGAAGCACTGGGATAGGACTGAGAGGCACTGGGGAGGCACTAGGACACACTGGGGCACCACTGGGATGGGACTGGGATCACTGGGGAGGGAATTGGGATGGGACTGGGGGCAGTGGGAAAGGACTGGCCTGGGACTGGGCGAACTGGGGAAGGACTGGATTGCACTGTACGAGGACACTTGGGAAGGAATGGGTGCGCTGGCTTGCACTGAGAGAAGTCGCAAGGCTGAGACTTCTGGAGAGGGACTGGGGGCAGTAGGGAGGGACTGGGATGGGACTGAGGGCACTGGAGATGCTCCCAGTCCCACCCCAGTGCCCCCATTCTCATCCCAGTCCCTTCCCACTTCTCTCAGTGCAAGCCAGTGCACCCATTCCTTCCCAAGTGTCCTCCTGCAGTGCAACCCAGTCCTTCCCCAGTTTGCCCAGTCCCAGCCCAGTCCCTTCCCACTGCCCCCAGTCCCATCCCAATTCCCTCCCCGGTGATTCCAGTCCTATCCCAGTGGTGCCCCAGTGTGTCCTAGTGCCTCCCCAGTGCCTCTCAGTCCTATCCCAGTGCCTCCAGTCCCTCCCCAGAGAATCCCCGTCCCAGCCCAGTTCCCCCAAGTGCCCCCAGGGCCTCTCCAGTGCCCTCAGTTGTACTGGGAAGGGACTGGGAATCACTTAGGAGGGACTGGGATGGGACTAGGCAAGCTGGGGAAGGACTGGGTTGAACTGCAGGGGGACGCTTGGGAGGGAAAGGAGGTTGTGGGTTGCAGTGGGGGAAGTGGGGAGAGACTGGGATGGGAGTGGGGGCACTGGGGTGGGACTGGGAGCACTGGTGGCACTGGGCTAGGACTGGGGGAACTGGGGAGGGAGCAGGGAGGGACTGCGAGGGGGCTGGGTAGGGAACTGGGATGGTACTGGGATGGGAATGGGATGCATGGGAGAAAGGAGCGGAATGCAGTGGGGAGGGACTGGGAACAACAGGAAAGCCACTGCAGGGACTGGGATTGGACTGGGGAGGGACTGCAAGAGGACTGTGACAGGACTGGGGAGTGGGCCTGGCATGGGACTGGGATGCAGAGGGGGAAAGAACCGGGATGCCCTGGGGAGGGACTGAGGTCACGGGAGGGCTGGGGATGGGTCAGGGGCACTGGGGAGGGAACTGGGATGGGACTTGGATGTTCTAGGGAGGGAGTGGGATGCATCGGGGAAAAGGACTGACATGTACTGGGAGGGACTGGGGGTAGTGGGGAAGGATGGGGATGGGACTGGGGACACTGGAGAGGGACTGGGGGCACTGGGGGGATTTGGGCTGGGAGTGGGGACACTGGGGTGGGACTGAGATTTTCGGGGGGCGGGGGGGGGGACTGGGAGCACTGGGATGGGACTGGGGTCATTGGGGAGGGACTGGGGACCGTGGGACTGGGGGCACTGGGATAGGAGTGAGATGCACTGGGGAGGGACTGGGCCGGGACTGAGGGCACTGGAGAGGCCCTGGGGGCACTTGGGGGAACTGGGCTGGGACTGGGATTCTCTAGGGAGGGACTGGAGGCACTGGGATAGGACTGAGAGGCACTGGGGAGGCACTAAGACACACTGGGGCACCACTGGGATGGGACTGGGATCACTGGGAATTGGGATGGGACTGGGGGCAGTGGGAAAGGACTGGGCTGGGACTGGGCAAACTGGGGAAGGATTGAGTTGCACTGCAGGAGGACACTTGGGAAGGAATGGGTGCGCTGGCTTGCACTGAGAGAAGTGGGAAGGGACTGGGATGAGAGTGGGGGCACTGGGGTGGGACTGGGAGCACTGGTGGCACTGGGCTAGGACTGGGGGAACTGGGGAGGGAGCAGGGAGGGACTGCAAGGGGGCTGGGAAGGGAACTGGGATGGTACTGGGCTGGGAATGGGATGCATGGGAGAAAGGAATGGAATGCAGTGGGGAGGGACTGGGAGCAATGGGAAAGCCACTGCAGGGACGGGGACTGGACTGGGGAGGGACTGCAAGAGGACTGTGACAGGACTGGGGAGTGGGCCTGGCATGGGACTGGGATGCAGAGGGAAAGAACCGGGATGCCCTGGGGAGGGACTGAGGTCGCGGGAGGGCTGGGGATGGGTCAGGGGCACTGGGGAGGGAACTGGAATGGGACTTGGATGTTCTAGGGAGGGAGTGGGATGCATCAGGGAAAAGGACTGGCATGCACTGGGAGGGACTGGGGGCAGTGGGGAGGGACTGGGGGCCCTGGGAGGATTTGGGCTGGGAGTGGGGACACAGGGGTGGGACTGAGATTTTCGGGGGGGTGGGGGGGGACTGGGAGCACTGGGATGGGACTGGGGGTCATTGGGGAGGGTCTGGGGAACCGTGGCACTGGGGCACTGGGATAGGACTGAGAGGCACTGGGGAGGCACTAGGACACACTGGGGCACCACTGGGATGGGACTGGGATCACTGGGGAGGGAATTGGGATGGGCCTGGGGGCAGTGGGAAAGGACTGGCCTGGGACTGGGCGAACTGGGGAAGGACTGAGTTGCACTGCAGGAGGACACTTGGGAAGGAATGGGTGCGCTGGCTTGCACTGAGAGAAGTGGGAAGGGACTGGGATGAGAGTGGGGGCACTGGGGTGGGACTCGGAGCACTGGTGGCACTGGGCTAGGACTGGGGGAACTGGGGAGGGAGCAGGGAGGGACTGCAAGGGGGCTGGGAAGGGAACTGGGATGGTACTGGAATGGTACTGGGATGCATGGGAGAAAGGAATGGAATGCAGTGGGGAGGGACTGGGAACAATGGGAAAACCACTGCAGGGACTGGGATTGGACTGGGGAGGGACTGCAAGAGGACTGTGACAGGACTGGGGAGTGGGCCTGGCATGGGACTGGGATGCACAGGGGTGGGACTGGGATGCCCTGGGGAGGGACTGGGAGCAATGGGAAAGCCACTGCAGGAACTGGGATTGGACTGGGGAGGGACTGCAAGAGGACTGTGACAGGACTGGGGAGTGGGCCTGGCATGGGACTGGGATGCACAGGGGAAAAGAACAGGGATGCCCTGGGGAGGGACTGAGGTCACGGGAGGGCTGGGGATGGGTCAGGGGCACTGGGGAGGGAACTGGGATGGGACTTGGATGTTCTAGGGAGGGAGTGGGATGCATCGGGGAAAAGGACTGGCATGCACTGGGAGGCACTGGGGGCAGTGGGGAGGGATGGGGATGGGACTGGGGACACTGGAGAGGGACTGGGGGCACTGGGGGGATTTGGGCTGGGAGTGGGGACACTGGGGTGGGACTGAGATTTTCGGGGGGGTGAGGGGGACTGGGAGCACTGGGATGGGACTGGGGGACATTGGGGAGGGACTGGGGATCCGTGGGACTGGGGGCACTGGGATAGGAGTGAGATGCACTGGGGAGGGACTGGGCCGGGACTGAGGGCACTGGAGAGGCCCTGGGGGCACTTGGGGAAAGTGGGCTGGGATGGGGATTCTCTACGGAGGGACTGGAGGCACTGGGATAGGACTGAGAGGCACTAGGACACACTGGGGCACCACTGGGATGGGACTGGGATCACTGGGGAGGGAATTGGGATGGGACTGGGGGCAGTGGGAAGGGACTGGGCTTGGACTGGGCGAACTGGGGAAGGACTGAGTTGCACTGCAGGAGGACACTTGGGAAGGAATGGGTGCGCTGGCTTGCACTGAGAGAAGTGGGAAGGGACTGGGATGAGAGTGGGGGCACAGGGGTGGGACTGGGAGCACTGGTGGCACTGGGCTAGGACTGGGGGAACTGGGGAGGGAGCAGGGAGGGACTGCGAAGTGACTGGGATGGGAATGGGATGCACAGGGAAAAGGAGCACAACGAACTAGGAAGGCACTGGGATGGGACTGAGATGCGCTGGGTGGGCACAGTGATGGGACTGAGGTCACTGGGGAGGGAACTGGGATGGGACTGGGAGCACTGGGAAAGGGACTGCAGGGACTGGGATAGGACTGGGAAGGGACTGCAAGGGGACTGTGAGAGGACTGGGGAGGGGACTGGAGAGCGTGCCTGGGATGGGCCTGAGAATCTCTGGGGAGGGACCGGGACCACTGGGATGGGGCGCAGATGTACTTGGAACGGACTGGGGAGGGACTGGGATTTGATTGGAAGCACTGGGGAGGGACTAGGAATCATTTAGGAGGGACTGGGGAGGGACTGGGTCCACTGATGATGGCTCTTTAATGCACTTGGGAGGGACTCGGAGCACTGGGATGCAGTGGGGAAGGACTGCAGGTACTTGGATGGGACTGAGAGAACTAGGATGGCACTGAGGGCACTGGGGAGGTACCAGGGGCACTGGGTTGGGACTGGGCTGCACTGGTGGCACTTGGGAGCAAGTGGGATCACTGGGGAGGGAACTGGGGTGGGACTGAAGGCACTGGGGAGGGACTGCAATGGGTTTGAAACAACTTGGGAAGGACTGGGAGCACTGGGGAGGTTCTGGAGGGAACTGTGCAGGGAGCTTGGTTGGACTGAGGGTACAAGGGATGGACTGGGATGGGACTGGGGTGCAGTGGGAGCAATTGGGAAGGAGTGGAGGCACTGGGGAAGGAACAGGGAGGGGACTGACTGCACTGGGATGGGGTTTGGGGTACTTGGGAGAAACTGGGAAGGACTCAGGAGGGACTGGGGACAGTAGGAAGGGACTGTAAAGGTGAAATTGAAACAGACTCACCTGAGTCACAGTCTAAGAAGTCCTGCTACAGCTCCTGACTCCGAACAACAGCCAAGGGGCCTCAGCCCAATCCCTGGCCCCTCCTCCCCCTCATTGTTAACACCTGGGCCTTCCCCATAGAACAGCTGACTCTACCCAGTACTCCCAGTTCCCTCTAATGGCTTGCAATATAATTACTAGACTCCCCAGAGTGCACAAAAATACAATCCCAATCCCACAGTAATTTCTACTCAAAACCTACACTCCCTGACCAAAGCATCCAGTCCATATTCTAGCCCCCAGCTCTATCCCAGCCCCTTAGTGATTTTAGCTCGAGACCCACAAGCTTTATTGCACTGCCAGCTCTGCTCTCTCAGCAGCAGCTCCAAATCTTGCAGGATCTTCATCTTGGCTCCATCTCTGTGACTTTCCAGCTCCAACCTCACACTCCCATTCCCAGTCGCCCAATTACTCCTCCAGCCCCACAAACCCTAGCCCAATTCAAAACTCACAAACCCAGCACTAGACTAATTTAACCTCTCCTCGCCCAGTCCACATTCCTGCCCATCAATCACTAGTCCACAGCCGCACAGGTTTTTAAGCAACGGTGCCAGTCCCTATCCAAGCTCCAGACACTCTCCCAGCTCCAGAGATGCAATCCTAGCACTATACTGACTTCAGGCCCAGCCTCCCAGTCTGCATTCCCAATTTACAATCCCAATTCCAACCACACAGGGATTTTAGCCACGGTGCCACAGGCCCTATGTCACAGTGATTGCTCTGATTACCGCCCCAAGTGTTACAGTCCCAAGCCCAAAACCTGTCCCTACCCCAGCCCCTCAGTGATTTCAGCTCGAGACCCACAAGCTTTATTGCACTGCCAGCTCTGCTCTCTCAGCAGTAGCTCTGCATCTTGCCAGCGCCACCACGGGAAGCTGCTCCAGGTTCTCACTGCAGGATCTTCAGCTTGGCTCCAGCTCTGCGACTTTCCAGCTCCACCCTCACACTCCCAATCCCAGTCCCACAGGTGCTCCTCCAGCCCCAAAATTCCTATCCCAATTCCAAAATCACAAGCCCAGCCCTATACCAATTTCAGCTCTCCCACCCAGTCCACATTCCCAATATACAATCCCATTTCCAGCTGCATAGAGATTTCAGCGACGGTGCCACAGGACCTATCTCCTCCCCACACGGATTCCTGCCCAAGTGTTACAGTCCCAAGCCCAGAACCCATCCCTATCCCAGCCCCTCAGTGATTTCAGCTCCAGACCCACAAGCTTTATTGCACTGCCAGCTCTGCTCTCTCAGCAGTAGCTCTGCATCTTGCCAGTGCCGCCACAGGAAGCTGCTCCAGGTTCTCACTGCAGGATCTTCAGCTTGGCTCCAGCTCTGCGACTTTTCAGCTCCACCCTCTCACTCCCAGTCCCAGTCCCCCAGGTGCTCCTCCAGCCCCACAAACCCGATCCCAATTCCAAAATCACAAGCCCAGCACTATACTGACTTCAGCTCTACCCACCCAATCCACATTCCCGCCCATTAATCCCTATGCCACAGCCACTCCGGGATTTCAGCAATGGTGCCACAGGCCCTATCTGAGCTCCAGACACTCTCCCAGCTCCACAGATGCAATCCTAGCATTATGCTGATGTCAGCCCCAGCCTCTCA
>NW_024103575.1:59162-69444 GCF_003945595.2 Pipra filicauda | reverse complement strand
CCGCTCTCCTTCCAGGGATCGCAGGACGCCCGGGAGGCTGCGGGGAAAGGGGACACAGAGTTGAACGAACACCCACCCCCCCTCACCCGGGGCACAGGCCGGGCTGGACGACCCCACGACGGGTTTAATTATTTCACCGTCCTCTTAAAAAAAAAAAACCCGGCAAAGCGAAAACTTTGCACCTCTGGTGGTTTATCCCTGTTTTTTTCCCCCCCCTCCCCGTCCTCCTCCTCCTCGGGGCGCGTCGGGCACAGCCGGGCCCCGCGGGACGAGCACATTTCCCACGGCTCCCGGGGGTTATTTTTATCCCGCCGGGCGCATCTGACTCCTCGGGAATGAAACGGCCTCTAAAAAAAGGAGTTGACCGGGCGGTGCCCCCCTCGCGGGCTGGGACTCCTGCCGGGGCTCCCCATCCCCTGGGATGGCTGCCGGGGATCGGGATCACCCCCCAGGGCGATGCCAGGGCTGTCCCTGGCCCCGGCTGGAGGGGCTGGAGGGAAGGGAACGGAGCTGGGAAAGGGGCTGGAGCAGCAGGAATATCTGAGGGAGATGGGGGGGCTCATCCCAGAGAAAAGAGGGATCAGGAGGGACCTTTTCCCACCCCACAGCTCCCTGAAAAGAGGGGGGAGCCAAGGGGGAGTAAGGCTCTGCTCCCAGGGAACAAGGGATAGAAGGAGAGGGAACGGCCTCCAGCTGTGCCAAGGGAGGCTCAGGTGGGATATTGGGAACAATTCCCACATGGAAAGGGCTGTCAGGCACTGGAATGGACTGCCCAGGGCAGGGCTGGAGTCGCCATTCCTGGAGGGATTTCCAATCCCTGTGGATGTGGCTTGTGGGGACATGGGTCGGGGTGGCAGTGCTGGGGGTGGTTGGACTCCATGATCCCAGAGGGATTTTCCAACCTGAACCATCCCTAAGGATTCTGTGCCATCCTGGCATTGTCCCAGCTCTCCACAATTCCCTGGAAGGAAGTTTCAGGAGGTGGAGGGTCCCCAATTCCCAGGGAACAAGGGACAGGAGGAGAGGGAACGGCCTCCAGCTGGGCCAGGGGAGGCTCAGGTGGGATACTGGGAACAATTCCCACATGGAAAGGACTGTCAGGCATTGGAAAGGACTGCCCAGGGCAGGGCTGGAGTCGCCATTCCTGGAGGGATTTCAAATCCCTGTGGATGTGGCTCTTGAAGACACGGGTCAGGGATGGCCTTGGCAGTGCTGGGGGTGGTTGGACTCCATGATCCCAGAGGGATTTTCCAACCTGAACCATCCCTAAGGATTCTGTGCCATCCTGGCACTGTCCCAGCTCTCCACAATTCCCTGGAAGGAAGTTTCAGGAGGTCCCCAAATCCCAGGGAACGAGGGACAGGAGGAGAGGGAACGGCCTCCAGCTGGGCCAGGGGAGGCTCAGGTGGGATATTGGGAACAATTCCCACATGGAAAGGGCTGTCAGGCACTGGAATGCACTGCCCAGGGCAGGGCTGGAGTCGCCATTCCTGGAGGGATTTCAAATCCCTGTGGATGTGGCTTGTGGGGACACGGGTCAGGGATGGCCTTGGCAGTGCTGGGGGTGGTTGGACTCCATGATCCCGGAGGGATTTTCCAACCTTAATCATCCCTAAGGATTCTGTGCCATCCTGGTACTGTCCCAGCTCTCCACAATTCCCTGGAAGGAAGTTTAATAAGGTGGGGGTCCCCAATTCCCAGGGAACAAGGGACAGGACAAGAGGAAAATGGTCTCCAGCTGTGCCAGGGGAGGGGCAGGTGGGATATTGGGAACAACTCCCACGTGGAAAGGGTTTGTCCAGCTGCCCAGGGCAGGGCTGGAGTCCCCATTCCTGGAGGGATTTCAAATCCCTGTGGACGTGGCCCTTGGGGACACGGGTCAGGGGTGGCCTTGGCAGTGCTGGGGGAGCGGTTGGATTCCGTGATCCCAGAGGCCTTTTCCACCCTATAGAATTCCGCCATTCCACAATCCTGGTACCACCCCGGCAGCTCTTCAGCGCCAGGGCCGAAGAACAAACGCAGGCAGCGATTCCCGGGAGGGACACGGAGCGCGTTCTTCCTCCCCGTTTCCCTCCGGAATTCCGGGGTTCCGCAGGGCGGGCACTCACGGGGGAGGCCGCTCTCGCCGGCGGGAGGGCTCTGCACCACGGGGCTGCAGGACAGGCTCGTCAGCACCAGGGCTGCCACCATCTCGTCCATCTCCACGGCGGCGTCGCCTTTCCTGCGTCCAGAGGGTTGGGAAAACACGTGGAGGGAAAAGCGGGAGGAACCGCCCGGATACAACCCCGGAGATCCCGACCCGTAACTTCGTCCCCCCCCCCCTCAGCGACCTTCCCATCAGGATGGGAAAGGGGAAAAAAAAAAAAAGAATAAATTAAAAATTAAAAATCCCCCTTAATCCTAAACGTAACCACCCCCTGGATAATCCCGGGTACATCCATGGCATCACCGCGAGTCCCTCTCCCGGCCCGAGCGATCCCGCCGGGAAGAGGCACGGACCTCTTGGGAACGTCGATGCTGCTGGACACGGATCTCTGCAGGATCTCGGCGGGAGGTTGGAGCGCGTCCTGCACCCTCCAGCAGCCCTGCGAGCCCCGCTCTGGCAGCAGCACCTTCCCCTGCTCACATTCCTGCCCGCTGGAGGTGGCGAGGACCTGGAAAAGGCACGAGGAGGGATTGGTGTCGCCCGCCATCCGTGTCCTCCCAAAGGATCCCTCCGCCTGCTCTTCCCACAGGAAAAGGCTTCGGGATGAAGGCTGATCCTGTCCTGAAGGGCTTGGACTTGACTGATGTCCCAGCAGACCAGAGGGGTGGTCAGGGTTCATCCCGACCCACCGCCAAGAGATCTTTCTCCCCCCACAACTCCAGCGATCCCAGGCTGAGGGAATTCCCGAGCTGGAATCAGCCGCCTCCGAGCGCTGTGGCTTTGGGTGGACTTTTCTCCAAGGAATTTGTCTGCTCTGGGTTCATTCCCACACCATCCCACGATTGCCAAAAGGATTAAAACCTGGAAGGGGGGGGGGGAACAAGGGAGCGGAGGCTTCCTGGGCGAAGCGATCCCGAATTCCCACCTTGGCTCCTCCACTCCCAGCTCCCTCGGGCAGGGAAAGGAGATGTGCAAACCTCACCTCCTCCTTCCCAGAGTGCCAAACTCCTCCTGATGGGCACTTTTCCACCACTACCAGCCTGATCCTATCTCTGTTACAAAGGAAATGCATCCGTGCCGACGGACGCTCCGTGTGTTCCCGGCTATTTCTGGGAATGGGAGCATCTCCTCATGGAAGTGCCGCGGGTGTCACACCAAGGATGGACACAGGATGGGCACACACACACACACAGAAACCGGGGTGGAAACACTCCAGCAGAAACTGGGGTGGAAAAAGCCCTCCCGAGGCAGGATCAAGGTGAAGGGAATCAGCGCGAGGATTGAGACACGGGAAATCCTGACCCTGCTTCCTGAAAACACGGATCGAGGCGTGCGTGGATCGAGGTTGTGTTGAGGAGCCACAGAACCACTCGGGGGCCCTCCAGTTTTGCCCAGAGGGGGTTTTATGGATCCCCAGGGAGCAGCCAGGATTTGGGATCTACGTCTCCTCTGGCCAGGAATTAACAGGAACTGCTCCAGTGGGATTAAGAGCGATTGCTATTCCCTATCCCAGGCAGTGTCCTGGCCAAGGCCAGGCCCTCCTGAGCATCAGGAGCCCAGGACACGTGGAATGTGGGGGGGTAATTCCCGCCTCACTCCTCCCTTTTTCATCCCAGACATCCAAACCATCGACCCTCAACCTGGACTGAGCTCCAAGGGCTGAGCCGGGAGGGGGCTCCTTGAAACTTCCCTTCGGATTTGAAGGTGGGTTATGGGCAAGTGGGGTAAATTCACAGGAGAGAAGCTCGCTGGGAGCCACTTCAGGTATCAAAACCTCAACCTCAGACAGCTGGAGAAAACAGGAGGGAAGTTATCAGGTGTTATTCCCTCCTCTCTGGAGACCCATTTCTGGTTGGGATTGGGGATATCTCCGGAGGGGATGGATCTCTGCTTGAGCATCAACAACAACACCCACTAAAGATTCCTGGGAATTGCCCGTCCCCGCTGCATTTCCCATCAGGAGAACTCCAGGAGCTTCCCAGCACATCCCACCGGCCCAGGACGTACCTGCTGCCCGGAGTGGAGCTGCCGGAGGCCGGAGAATCCGGGAGCCCGGCCGTTCTCCTCCGCGGAGAGCGCGCAGGATCCGTCCTCGGGGGCGGCGGGAGCCCGGCCCGGCTCGGGCTGCAACCCCGGGATCTGCATCCCGTCGGCAGGGACGCGGGTGCCGAGCAGGGAGCGCTTCCCCAGACGCCGGGACAGCGCGGTCGCCATGGCACTGAGGGGAGAGGAACGCGGGGACGTCACAGAAGCACGGAATCCACCAGGTTGGAAAAGACCTCCGAGATCATTTGAGTCCGACCTACGACCGAACACCACCTCGTCAACCAGACCACGGTACTCGGTGCCACATCTCCAGTCTTTCCTTAAACATCTCCAGGAACGGTGGTGACCCCACCGCCTCCCTGAGCAGCCCATTCCAATGCCCGACCACTCTTCCCTGTGAAGAACTTCCTGATGTCTAACCTAAACTTCCTCTGGACACAAGACTGTGGCCTCTTGCCTACTGCTTGTTGCCTGGGACAAGAGACCGACGGTCATCCGGCTACAACCTCCCTTCCCGTCTCCCCTGAGCCTCCTCCTCTCCAGGATGAACAACCCCAGTCACCTCGGCTGCTCCTCACAGGACTTGTGCTCCAGACTCTTCATCAGCTTCTCTGAGCACCTCAATGTCCTTCCTGAATTCCGGGGCCCAGAACTGGATGCGGCACTCACGGCAAGGCCTCACCAGTGCCAAGAACAGGGGAAGAACCACTTCCCTAGTCCTGCTGGCCACGCTGTTCCCGATCCAGGCCAGGATGCCATTGGCCTTCTAGGCCACCTGGGCACACTTGCTGGCTCCTGTTCAGCTTCCTGTCGATCCAAACCCCCAGGTCCCTTTCTGCGTGGTCCCTTTCTGACCACGGAGCTCAGCCGGCGTCTTCCCAAACCATCAATGGGAGCCGGGAAAGCCCTGCGCTCCCAGGCACCGAGATTCCTCGGGAAAGAGCTCCCATCGACCCGCAGCTCGGCCTCGTGGCCGCTTCTAAATCCTTCTGGGGACAAAACAGGGATGTTTTGTTCCCTTTTCCCCAGCCCAAAGGAAAGCCCGTGGATGCACTGGGACAGCGCTGGGAGCCTACGTTCCCTCCGGAGCCGCCGCGATCCCGAGGCCGCCGCGGCTCTTCCCGCCTGTCCCGCTTCAAACCTGACCTCCAGACTTGGGTCCGTGCCCGGCGCATCCTGCAATTCCCTGCCCTGAAAAACTCTCCCGTCAGCAAAACCCAGCGCCCCTTCCCAGCTGGCGATTCCAACGCTCCCCTTTTGGGGAAAGGTTTCTCCTCGTGCCCGGCCCTCCCAGAGCGGATCCGGCGGCAAAACGGGAGCATCCTCCTGCCCTGCTTTGTTGGAAAAGGGAGGCTCGGGAGCGTTTTTATCCCAAAGTGTTTCTCTGCGATGATCTTCAACCTACTTTGCCTCCAGGCACCGGGAATGGGATGTATCCAGCCACATCCCTGCTAAATCCAACGGCTCCGGCAGCCCTGTCACCGAGTGACAGCGTTTTAATGGCAGATGCCACCTTGTTTTGGGGGGGTTTTTCGGGATTATCTCGGATGAGAAAAGCCTCCCCGAGGCACAACGGGGAGCTCTGGAGCCGCCCCAAGAAAGGTTACTCCGAGCCACATCCCGCTTCAAAGGACTTCCCGGGATTCGCGGGCGGGTTTTATGGATAACCGAACGCGCTCCGCTCACTCCGTCCCGCCCCGGAATCCCGGGTAGAAAATTAACAGCGACAAAGGGACGGAGCAGGAAGAGCAGGACAGGGTGTGAAGCGGGATCAGGGGCGTGCCAGGGGAAAGCACCTCGTGCCAGGGCTGCCCGCAGGGATTTCGCCACCGGCGGCACCTTCCCTCTGGAGCGGGATCAAAGCGGCCGCTCTCCCGGCTTCCCTCTCATCTCGCCCCGCCCGGGAATACGCCGGATTTCGGGATTTCGCAGCGTACGGGGGGTGCTCTTGAACCCATTCTTTTTTGTGTGTGTTTTCCTGACGAATCCACGCGGGAATCGCTCATCCCAAGGGACACCGGGAAGGCCGGGAGGGGGACACGGCGGTGGCACATCCCAGAGCGAAGTCCCTCCGCCGGCACCGACCATCCCACACGTTTCCTCCCGTATCCACCGGGAAAAACCTCAGCGCCGGGATATATCCCGGGATTTTGGGAGTGTGGAAACCGGTGCCGGATCTCGGCCGCTTTCCCGCCCGGCTCCGAGGCAGCTCCTGGCGGGCAGCCAGGAGGGCAGCGCCGAAGGTGGAGAGGCTGCTTCTCATTTCCTTCGGGCTTTTCCCTTGGCCTTCCCTCTTCCTTTCCCCCCTCCTGCCTCCGGCCCGGGAATGGAGCGGGAAGGAGGAGAGAGGGGGGGAAGGAAAACCCTCCCAAACTTTTCGGAGCCACATCTGCTCCCGGCAGACCGTTGAAGCGCCGGATCCCATTTGGGGCGCCCCCGGGGGCGGGGAGAAAACACCGAGGCCAAAAAGAAAAAAAAAAATCCTTCTCCTCCATCCACGTCCCAAAACACGGGAACGAGAAGAGGAGCGGGAGCTCGGGAAGGCAGGCGGGGCCCGGGGAGGCCACGCTGCCTCCGGAGCCCTCCCAGCTGTTCCCAATCACGCGCCGCAGGGGTCAGAGCCGGCACAGATCCCAAATTATTCCCCTGCTCCGACGCCCGGGCGTGTATTTTGGCCGGCGTTTTTCCAGCTCTCGAGCCTGGAGGGGGGGGGGGGAGGAAACGTCAGCCCCTTGTGTCAGCCCCTTGTGCCCGGGAACCGGCTTTGGGAAAGCGGGAGCCCCGTTTGGCAAACGAGGAACGCTTGGATTAGCAAGGCAAGGGACGTGGTAAAAGCGGGGAGGGTGTCCCAGTGCTCATCCCGGCTCCTGTTTGCCCGGGGTTTGCCGGGAGAAAGGCAGCTCCTGCTTTCCCTGCTGCACGACCAGGACCACCGGCGCAAATCCCCTCTCCGGAGAATGTGCAGTTAGAGCACAACCCGTTTTCTTCCCTGGTTTTTTTTTTTTTTTATGGATAAATTGCTGGTAGGTCTCCTCAAATCCAGCCTAACTCCTGCCACGGATCAACAACCTGGACCACAAAGTCCAGGCTACAACAGACCCCAAACGCTGCTGCCAAGAACTGATAACGAGCCCAGTTTTTCCCCTCTCCCGGCTCTCCGTTTCCAAAAAAGCCCCTTCTCATCCCAAAATATCCCGAAGCTCTTCGCAAACCGCGCTCCTGCCCCATGGGACTGGGAAAGGAGATTATCCACAGGGATATATCCCCAGGGATCTCTCGTTTTTACAGAGTTTGGGCCTGTATTAAACCAAGAGGCGACAAGGATCTGCCGAGCCCGAGTCGGAACCAAAAAATCCCGACGCTCCCGGACAATAACACAAAACAGGCGCTTCCAAGAGTTTCCTCCTGATTCCACCTCGTTTCACAGCTTGGGTCATGCCCAGGGATGTGTCACCACGGGGAAAAAAAAGGCTCCCCGACCCTCATCCACGCCAGCGCTCGCCGCTGCCGGGCGATTCCGCAGGGAAACGATTCGGGAGGAAAACGCATTTGGAGGTCGCGCTCCCGACCGTATCCATGTTTTTGGTGCCGGCGAGGGCAGAGCGACTTCCCCAAGGCATCGGGGAGCCGGGTGTGTGTGTGTGTGTGTGTGTGTGCGCGCCGGCAGCGAGGGGCAGCCGGGAAGGGAAAGGGAGGGAGTTGGCACTTTCTGGGAGCGGTGCCGGCGCCCGGGAGGAAGCGGGCACAGGGATTCACGGCACGGACTGCGGGCACAAGGGATTCACGGCACGGACTGCGGGTGTTCCCGTGTGCGGGGCACGTGGGGAAGATGGCAGGGCTGGAGGCACGGGAGGAGCGGGAGGAGGAGGAGGAGGAGGAGGAGGAGGAGGGTGCCCGGGCCTGCCGCGGAGGGCGGCACCGGGCAGGGCACGTGTGCGAGGGGCGGGGGACGGGCACGGGCAGGGAGGGAGGGAGGGAGGCAGGGAGGGAGGGGGACACACGGACCGGGCAAGCCGGGGGGAGGGACGTGTGCCGGGATGGGGTGGGCATGGATCGGGATAGGGGGGGGGGATGCACCGGCATGAAGGGCGGGTGGACACAGGCAGCGGGCAGGGGTGGGCATCCACGGGGATTGGGGGGAGGGAAGGGGGCACAGAGACACAGGGTGGGCACAGGGATAATGGGGGGGGAGGGGGGCACGGGCACCGGGCAGGAGCGGGCATGGGCACCAGGATGGATGGGGATGTACCGGGATGGGGAGGGAGGGGCACAGACACCGGGTAGGCATGTACCGGGACAGGGGGGGGCACACACACACCGGGATGGGCGGCACAAGCACCGGGCCGGAGGGGCCGCAGACCCCCGGGGTCCGGCAACGGGCAGCACTCGGGGAAAGGGGGTGCTCGCCCCGGGACCATCAGAGCCCCGGAGTGTGGGGGGCACAGACACCGGGATGGGGGGGCACAGGCTCCGGGGAAGGGGGTGCTCGCCCCGGGACCATCAGAGCCCCGGAGTGTGGGGGGCATGCACCGGGATGGGGGGACATAGGCTCCGGGAAAGGGGGTGCTCGCCCCGGGACCGGGGAGGGACGGGGGCTCGGCAGAGCCGGGGGTGGGAGAGGCAGCGCAGAGCCGGCCGGGGTTCGGGAGGGGTTTTTAGGGGGGGGGGGGGTTGTTCCCCTTTGCGACCCCCGCTTCCCTCCGGCGCGGCTCCCGCCCTCCTCCCCCGGCGCTGCTTGTTTTGAACCGCCCGTTCCCCCCCCCCTCTCCGTTCCCCGTTCCCGGTTTCCCGGCTCCCTCGGGCCGGGCTGGGGCGGGCGGGGAGGAGCCGCGGCCGGGCGGGAACCGGCGCGGTTGTTTTTTTTTTTTTTTGTTAGTTTAATTTTTTTTTTTTGTTTTGGCTCTTTTCCCTTTTTTTTTTTTTCTCCCCCTTCTCTTTTTTTCCCCCTCCCCCGGCTCGGAGGAGGATGGAGGGAGGGAGGGGAAGGAGGGAAGGAAGCCGTGCGGGGGTGGTGGTGGGGTAAGCGGGGGGGGGGGTGATGCCCTCGCCGCTACTCACAGCGCCCGGGGGAGCCCCCGCTCCGAGCCCTTCTCCTCGCCGCCGGCCGGGTTAAAGCTCCCGGGGCCGGGCTGGTGTAAACAACCTCCCCACATGGCTCGGCCCCTTCCTGCGCATTGGCTCCGCCGCTGCCTCGAAATGCAACGCCCCCGCCGGCCCCGGACCCGGCCGCGGCCCCGCCGGGCTCAGCCGGCCCCGGCCCGGGGGTACCCGCGGGGATCCGGGCAGGGGGAGCGGCCCCGCGGTTCGTCCCGCGGCCCCCCTGGTTCTTCCCGGTCCTCCCCGGTTCTTCCCGCTTCCCTCCCCGCTTCCCCCCTGGTTCTGCCCCTGATTCTTCCCTGGTTCCCCCCCCCCCCGCAGCCCCCGAGGCTCCGCTTTTCACCCGAGCGGGCGCGGGGAGGGTCGGTTCTTGTCGCTTCCTGAAGGTGTTTTGCGCTTATAAAGCCTGGGTGGGTTGGTTGGTTGGTTTGGTTTGGTTTTAGTTTATTTTGGGGGGGGGGGTTGGGGTATTTTAAGTTTTGTCCCGTTGGAGGGTTTTGCCTCTGAAGGGCTGGGGCTCCCCCTGCATCCCCTTCTCCAAGGGATGGAGCTCCCCCTTCCCAAGGGATGGAGCTCCCTCTTCCCAAGGGATGGAGCTCCCTCTTCCCAAGGGATGGAGCTCCCCCTTCCCAAGGGATGGAGCTCCCCCTTCCCAAGGGATGGGGCTCCCCCTGCACCCCCTTCCCAAGGGATGGAGCTCCCTCTTCCCAATGGATGGGGCTCCCCTCCTCACCCCCTTCCCAAGGGATGGAGCTCCCTCTTCCCAAGGGATGGGGCTCCCCCTGCTCCCCCTTCTCCAAGGGATGGAGCTCCCTCTTCCCAAGGGATGGAGCTCCCCCTTCCCAAGGGATGGAGCTCCCTCTTCCCAAGGGATGGGGCTCCCCCTGCTCCCCCTTCCCAAGGGATGGGGCTCCCCTCCTCACCCCCTTTTCCAAGGGATGGAGCTCCCCCTTCCCAAGGGATGGGGCTCCCCATCACCTCCTTCCCAAGGGA
>NW_024103575.1:51063-57820 GCF_003945595.2 Pipra filicauda | reverse complement strand
CCATATCTCCCCTCATGGACACCCCTCATCTCCCTCCATATCTCCCCTCATGGACACCCCTCATCTCCCCATGATCTCCCCTCATGGACACCCCTCATCTCCCCATGATCTCCCCTCATGGACACCCCTCATCTCCCCCCATATCTTCCCTCATGGACACCTCTCATCTCCCCTGATCTACCATCATGACAACCCCGCATCTCCCCCCGTATCGCCCCCCAGCATGGACAGCCCCCTCATATCTCCTGATCCCCCCTCATGTACACCCCTCATCATCTCCCCATGATCCTCACCTCATGGACAACCGCCTCATCGCCCCAAATGATCTCCCCCTCATGGACCCCCTCATCGCCCCCCGAGCTTCCCTCATGACACCCCCCTCTCATCTTCCCCCCCCCATAGATCCTCCCTCATTGCAACCCCTCATCTCCCCCATGTCTCCCCTCATGACACCCCTCAATCTATCCCCTCCATATCTCCCCCCCTCATGACACCCCTCATCTCCCATGATCTCCCCGCATGACAAAAAACCCCTCATCTCCCCTCCATAGCTCCCCCATGACACCCCTCATCTCCCCATGATCTCCCCTCCCCTCATGGACACCCCTCATCTCCCCCCATGTCTTCCCTCATGGACACCCCTCATCTCCCTCCATATCTCCCCTCATGGACACCCCTCATCTCCCTCCATATCTCCCCTCATGGACACCCCTCATCTCCCCCCATGTCTTCCCTCATGGACACCCCTCATCTCCCCCCACGATCTCCCCTCATGGCTGCCCCTCACATCCCATGGCCGCCCTTCATCTGCCCTGATGGTCACTGACCCCTCACCCCTCATGGCCACTGCCCATCTCCCCCCATAATCTCCCCCCACAGCCACCCCTCATCTCACTCCATGATCTCTTTCCCCTCATGGCTGCCCCTCATGATCTCCCCTCAGGGCTGCTCCTCACATCCCATGGCAGCCCCTCATCTTCCATAATCCCCCCTCACATCCCATGGTCGCCCCTCATCACGATCTCCCCGCAGGTCAGCTCTTCATCCCTCATGGACACCCCTCATCTCCCCCTATGATCTCCCCTCACGGCTGCCCCTCACATCCCATGGCCGCCCCTCCTCTTCCTCCATGATCTCCCCTCACATCCCATGGCCACCCTTCATCTGCCCTGATGGTCGCTGACCCCTCATCCCTCATGGCCACTGCTCATCTCCCCTCATGATCTGCCCTCCGGTCAGCTCTTCATCCCTCATGGACACCCCTCATCTCCCCCATGATCTCCCCTCAAGGCTGCCCCTCACGCCCCATGGACAACCCTCATCTTCCTCCATGATGTCCCCTCATCTCCCTCATGATCCCCCCTCATGGACACCGCTCATCTCCCTCCTGATCCTGCCTCATGGACACCTCTGATCTCCCCCAAGATCTCCCCTCATGGACACCTCTGATCTCCCCCAAGATCTCCCCTCATGGACACCTCTGATCTCCCCCAAGATCTCCCCTCATGAACACCTCTGATCTCCCCCAAGATCTCCCCTCATGGACACCCCTCATCTCCCCATGATCTCCCCTTATGGACACCCCTCATCTCCCTCTGATCTCCCCCAAGATCTCCCCTCATGGACACCCCTCCTCTCCTCGCCATGATCTCCCCTCATGGCTGCCCCTCACACCCCATGGCCGCCCCTCATCTCCTCTGATGGTCACTGAGCCCTCATCCCTCATGGACACCCCTCACTCCCCCATGATGTCCCCTCACAGACACTCCTCCTGTACCCCCACGCTCTCCCCTCACGGCTGCCCCCCACGCCCCATGGACAACCCTCATCTTCCTCCATGATGTCCCCTCATTTCCTTCATGATCCCCCCTCATGGACACCGCTCATCTCCCTCCTGATCCCCCCTCATGGACACCTCCTCTCCCCCCCACGATCTCCCCTCATGGACACCCCTCATCTCCCCGCCATGATCTCCCCTCACGGCTGCCCCTCACACCCCACGGCCGCCCCTCATCTCTGATGGTCACTGAGCCCTCATCCCTCATGGACACTCCCCCATGATGTCCCCTCACAGACACTTCTCCTGTCCCCCACGCTCTCCCCTCACGGCTGCCCCTCACACACACACACACACACACACACACACACACACACACACACACACGCACACACACGCACACACACGCACACACACGCACACACACGCACACACACGCACACACACGCACACACGCACACACACGCACACACGCACACACGCACACACGCACACACGCACACACATGCACACATGCACACATGCACACATGCACACACACACGCCCCATTCCCGCCTCCCTCCCCGTCCCTCTCCCTCCCCGTGACGTCCCTGACGTGCCCCCCCCATCCCGCCCCCCGCCATTCCCGCCCCCGGCGCTGCCGGGAACGGCGCGTGCCCTGCCAGCCCCCCCTCCCGCGCCCTGGCTACGTGCAGTTCCCCACGAGGCGCCGCGCGCGCCCCCCGGCTGAGGGAACAGCGCGCGCGGCACGTTCGCGCCCCCGCCCGCCCGCGGGTGGGTGGGTGGGTGGGGGAGGGAGGGAGGGAGGCGGGCCGGGACCCACCAATGGCGAGAGGCGGTGCCTCAACGCCGGCCAATAGCGGCTCGCCCTGGGGGCAAAGTCCCGCCCCCTCGGGCGCCCATGGCGGCGCTACGGGGAGAGCGGCGCCAGTGGCGGGAGGGGATTCGCGCCGGCGGTCGGAGGCGGTAGCGCGGTCGGTCCACGAGCCGCCTCATCTCCCTCAGCCCACTCAATCCATCAGCCCTCAGCCACCTCAGTCCATCAGCCCTGAGCCCACTCAGCCCCCTGAGCCCACTCAGCCCCCTCAGTTCATCAGCCCTCAGCCCACTCAATCCATCAGCCCTGAGCCCCCCGAGCCCACTCAGCTCCCTCAATCCATCAGCCATGAGCTCCCTCAGCCCACTCAACTCCCTCAATCCATCAGCCCTGAGCCCCCTGAGCCCACTCAACCCCCTCAATCCATCATCCATGAGTTCCCTCAGCCCCCTCAACCCCCTCAATCCATCAGCCCTGAGCCCCCTCGGCTCACTCAGCCGCCTCAGTCCATCAGCCATGAGCCCCCTCAGCCTACTCAGTCCCCTCAATTCATTAACCCTGAGCCCCCTCAGCCCCCTCAATCCATCAGCCCTGAGCCCCCTCAGCCTCCCCAATCCCACTCAGCCCCTCAATCCATCAGCCCTGAGCCCCCAAGCTCACTTAGCTCCCTCAATCCATCAGCTGTGAGCCCCTCAGCCCCCTCAATCCATCAGCTGTGAGCCCCCTCAGCCCCCTCAATCCATCAGCTGTGAGCCCCCTCAGCCCCCTCAATCCATCAGCTGTGAGCCCCCTCAGCCCCCCCAATCCCACTCAGCCCCTCAATCCATCAGCCCTGAGCCCACTGAACCCCCTCAATCCATCAGCCCTGAGCCCCCTCAGCCCCCCCCGAGCCCACTCGGCCCTCTCAGTCCTTCACCTCCTCACCACCTCAGCGCCCTCAGCCCACTCAGTCCCCTCAGCCCCCTCTGCCCTCTCAGTCTTTCATCTTTAGGCCCCTCAGCCCCTCAGTCCCTCAGCCCTTCATCTCCTCACCCCTTCAGCCCCCCTCAGCCTCTCAGCCTCTCAGCCCCCTCAGTGCCCTCAGCCCCCTCAACCCTCTCAGTCCTTCATCTCCTCATCCTTTCAGTCCCCTCAGCCCTTCATCTCCTCACCCCTCAGCCCCCTCAGTACCCTCAACCCCTCAGACTTTCAGCCCCTCAGCCCCCTCTGCCCTCTCAGTCCTTCATCCTTAGGCCCCTCAGCCCCTCAGCCCCTCAACCCTTCATCTCCTCACCCCCTCAGCCCCCTCAGCCCTCTCAGCCCTTCATCTCCTCAGCCCTCTCAGCCCTTCATCTCCTCAGCCCCTCAGCCCTTCATCTCCTTAGCCCCTCAGCCCTTCACCACCCTCAGCCCCCTCAGCCCCGGTGAACGGGGGTTAAACGGCGACAGCGCAACCTCTGCTCGGCCCGAGGGGACCACAGCCAGTTTTGTTAAAAGGGAAAAGCTGGGTTAAAGTTCGAGGAAAACGATCCTGTGCTTTTAATTCTGTTTTCAGCGCCAGAAGCGAAGTTACGAGTCAAACGTGTTGTATCTCCCGGGTATCCAGCCCGGGAGCGCAGCAGCGTTCACAGCCCCTTTCCAGAGGCATTTCCTCACCCCGTGTTTTACAAAATCGTGGAGTCTCCTCACGTAAGAGTGAATAAATAATTGCACCCATCAGCTGAGTGTCCTAAATCATGGAACCACGGGCTGCTTTGGGCGGGAAGGGACCCTAAAGCTCTTCCAGTTCTGACCCCGACACCTCCCACTATCCCAGGGAATCCAACTCGGCCTTGGACACTCCCAGAGATCCAGGGGCAGCCACAGCTTCTCTGGGAATTCCAACCCCGCCCCTCCCCACCCTCCCAGCCAGGAATCCCTTCCCAATCTCCCATCTCTCCCTGCCCTCTGGAAGTGGGAAGCCATTCCCTGTGTCCTGTCCCTCCAGCCCTTGTCCCCAGTCCCTCTCCAGCTCTCCTGGAGCCCCTTTAGGCTCTGGAAAGGACTTCCAAACTCTCCCTGGAGCTTTCTCTTCTCCAGGTCTCCTCATGGATCCGGTATGGAAAAGGAGTTTAAAATTCATCCCATTTCACCCCCTGCCATGGGCAGGGACACCTCCTACTATCCCAGGTTGGTCCAACCTTTCCTTGGACACTTCCAGGGATCCCGGGGCAGCCACAGCTTCCCTGCGAATTCCAGCCCAGTCCCCTCTCCCAGGGGAGAGTTTTTTCCCAGTATCCCATCTACACCTTGAAAAATTCTTCCACGGCCACGGAAAAATCCCCTTAGGGTTTTATTTGACCTCTCTGCTTTCCCAGCTTTCCCGATTCTCACCGCACTAATTCCACCTTTGGCGCACAATAAAGAGTTTGGGCTTGATGTCAGATGAAATACCTTTTTATACCAATAAATGTGAGGTGATTGACACGTTGGTGAGCCTGATCCCCAAAGGAGAAGGTCCAGGGGCTGGATTTGGAGCTGGAAGCCCCGACAAGGAGCGCGCTTGCCTTCGAAACCTTCCTCGAGATCGTTTCCCGCGGGGTCCAAAGGGTTTCTTCTGGGAACAGTTCACTTTTAACCCCCTTTAACAGCGCCGATATCCTTCTAATCCATCAATTCCTTCAGGAATGCCTTTTGGAATCCTTACTTCTCCTGCTCTCCACCACATCCCGCCCCCGTGGCTTTACCGGTTTCTACTTTTTTCCCCGACGGTTGCCAACTTCTGATTTGACTTTGGGAGCCTCGATACTTTTCCCCAAGATCTGTTTCTTGCTGCCAGTAAATCCCGTGTGCCTTCCTTGTCTCCTCGTCGCGAGACATTCCCTGATTTCTCTTCGGGATAATTTTACCCCGTGCCCTCACTCCTCACTCCCCGGAAGGATTTTGTAAGGACTTGTCGAACTCCGGATCTCCCGCTCCGGATCCGTGAGGGATTCCATCTGTTCCCCCTCCCGCCTCGGGGGGAATGGACGTGGAATTTTATTCCTACCCTCTCTTTCTCAGCGTTTTAAACCAATTATCTGCCACGGGGGTTTCCCCTTCCCATCCCACAAAACCTCGATCTCTCGGAACCGCACGGGGAACCTCGGCGAAAGATCCCAAATAAAAAAAAAAAACGTTCAGCGGCGCTTTTACGACTTTATAACTAAGATATTCTTCCTTCCGCTGATTTTTATTTCACTCTCTGCAGCATTCCCAATATTCCCCCGCGTCCAAAGCCCAGCAACGCCTCCCAGTTTTTTTAAATCGATTGTGCAACGTTTGAAACCGGAGGGGGGGAAAAACCCGCGAGGAAAAGAAAAAAATCCCATATATTAAAAAAAAAAAACACATATCCACAGGATGATCATTCCTTAATTTCAATCCCCTGTTAAATATTAACTTGAGCCCAACAAGGCTCAGCCATAACTCTGAGCTGGTTTTACCCTGCCCGGCGTTTCCCTTTGGCCTCCCGTGCCTCGACCTCGGGAGATTATTAATTTCGGGATCCACGGGAGCTCAGGATAAACCGCTTAAGTGCCATTTCGGATCTATTCATATCACTCATTCTGTTTTGACAGGAGATGAAGCCAAGCCAAGCCACACGACTCCGAAGTAACCAAAGTGAACCGGATTTTTCACTGGATTTTCCTGTTGGAAAGGACTCCAGAGCGGGAAAATCCAGGCCTCTGCCAAGTTCCTAATCCTCGAGTCTTCGGGATGCGATGCCGTTAAAACCCTCGGCTCGCGGGGTCCAGATGTTTGAGGCGGAAATGCGGGGAGGAGAAAATTAAGCAGATTTTTATCCGCTGCGAGGTCGAAGGAAAGAGTGAAAATTCCCAAAAAAAAGCACCTTCTGGGATTTGGGATGCTGCCTGTTGTGTTTTCCAAGCACCCAACCGACCCGTTGTTGCTCATTCCCAAATCCAGCATCCCCTGGGCTGGGAATATCAGGAGAGGAGCTAAACCCCCTCCCAGCCTACAAAATGAAGACATATATTTTCCTTAAATCCCGGTTTTAGCAAAAAAACCACCCGGATTTGGGAAGAGTTTCCCCTCGTTTTCCCTGGTTTTGCCAATCCCGCGTTGGCGAATTCACCAACACCAAGGCCTGGCCACGTCCCCACGACTGAGCTCTCTTATCCCAAGGAGCAGAGCGACTTTA